>NW_017618457.1:22500-23947 GCF_001879475.1 Ipomoea nil | reverse complement strand
CCAACTTGTTCCACGGCCGTTTTTTTGCATGTCCGTCTCGGTCAGATCCGGACGTGTCGTCGAACGAGTGCTGTGGAGGAAGCCCTCGAGGAATGAAAGGCCTCGAGCAATACAATATTTCTATCCTCTTGCGAGGTCGGTCAACCCCCACGCCCGACGACACGTACGCTGCACTGCGCTACGCTGGGCGGGTTCATTGCGAACGCCCGCCCTCCGCCCCTACGGCGCACCGTAATTCGTTAACGAACAGCTTACTAGACGATTGGACACGTGCCTCGGCAACTCACAACCTACTGACGGTATATTGCAGATTCACGTTTGCTCGATTGACCGAATTCACGTGCCAATGATGTTTTTTTGCATGTCCGTCTCCGTCCGGTGCGCCGCCCCGCCTTGCGACTCCGATGGGTCTATGCCGGTCCCCAATAATACGTACGAGCGGCGGGAACACTCGTACGAGGCCTACGGGACGAGGGGGGCCCGTCCCAACACGTTCCGAAAAAAGTCGACCGGCACCTCAACTACCATACCCCCCCTATAGTAGTTAAAAAAAAAAAAACCCCAGTGACAGCAGTAGACACGGTTTGTCCCGTAAATCACACGGTCATTTCGGGTGGTTCCGTGCATTTTTTTTCAAATGTTATTGCATGGTCCTTTAGTTTAGAGCATTTTAACAATGCTTGGTAAATTTCAAAGCGTTTGGATGATTATTTCATTGAAAACGACGATGTCCAAATTTATGCCCAGCTGTCCGCAAAGTTCCTTGTCTGACTTAGCCAAGTACTTGGGATTGTTGGGAATGTGAGAGGAATATATGGCATATCGTTTGCCTCACTAATTAAATAGTACAATAAGCTCTAAAACAAATGTATATGCCATTTTGGCACGAGAACGACGTAAAACGACATAGGCCAAGGCATAACACAGAACCGTCGTAAAAGTACTGGGGTGGCAGGCGGGTAAACCTCTGTTGCGTGATATTTTCCGCATCCGTCCGCAACTGTGCGCAATTTGGGCGCCCTCGTTCCGCATAAGTCCGCAACCTCGGCACCCTCGTTCCGCATAAGTCCGCAACCTCGGCACCCCCGTTCCGCATAAGTCCGCAACTTGGGCACCCTCGTACCGCAACTTTCCGCAACCTCGGCACCCTCGTACCGCAACTTTCCGCAACCTCGGCACCCTCGTACCGCAACTTTCCGCAACCTCAGCACACCCGTACCGCAACTTTCCGCAACCTCGGCACACCCGTTCCGCATAAGTCCGCAACCTCGGCACCCCCGTACCGCAATTTTCCGCAACTTGGGCACTCTCGTACCGCATAAGTCCGCAACTTGGGCACCCTCGTACCGCAACTTTCCGCAACCTCGGCACCCCCGTACCGCAATTTTCCGCAACCTCGGCCCACCCGTACCGCAACTTTCCGCAACCTCGGCCCACCCGTACCGCA
>NW_017618457.1:10000-12500 GCF_001879475.1 Ipomoea nil | reverse complement strand
CGTGCCTCGGCAACTCACAACCTACTGACGGTATATTGCAGATTCACGTTTGCTCGATTGACCGAATTCACGTGCCAATGATGTTTTTTTGCATGTCCGTCTCCGTCCGGTGCGCCGCCCCGCCTTGCGACTCCGATGGGTCTATGCCGGTCCCCAATAATACGTACGAGCGGCGGGAACACTCGTACGAGGCCTACGGGACGAGGGGGGCCCGTCCCAACACGTTCCGAAAAAAGTCGACCGGCACCTCAACTACCATACCCCCCCTATAGTAGTTAAAAAAAAAAAAACCCCAGTGACAGCAGTAGACACGGTTTGTCCCGTAAATCACACGGTCATTTCGGGTGGTTCCGTGCATTTTTTTTCAAATGTTATTGCATGGTCCTTTAGTTTAGAGCATTTTAACAATGCTTGGTAAATTTCAAAGCGTTTGGATGATTATTTCATTGAAAACGACGATGTCCAAATTTATGCCCAGCTGTCCGCCAAAGTTCCTTGTCTGACTTAGCCAAGTACTTGGGATTGTTGGGAATGTGAGAGGAATATATGGCATATCGTTTGCCTCACTAATTAAATAGTACAATAAGCTCTAAAACAAATGTATATGCCATTTTGGCACGAGAACGACGTAAAACGACATAGGCCAAGGCATAACACAGAACCGTCGTAAAAGTACTGGGGTGGCAGGCGGGTAAACCTCTGTTGCGTGATATTTTCCGCATCCGTCCGCAACTGTGCGCAATTTGGGCGCCCTCGTTCCGCATAAGTCCGCAACCTCGGCACCCTCGTTCCGCATAAGTCCGCAACCTCGGCACCCCCGTTCCGCATAAGTCCGCAACTTGGGCACCCTCGTACCGCAACTTTCCGCAACCTCGGCACCCTCGTACCGCAACTTTCCGCAACCTCGGCACCCTCGTACCGCAACTTTCCGCAACCTCAGCACACCCGTACCGCAACTTTCCGCAACCTCGGCACACCCGTTCCGCATAAGTCCGCAACCTCGGCACCCCCGTACCGCAATTTTCCGCAACTTGGGCACTCTCGTACCGCATAAGTCCGCAACTTGGGCACCCTCGTACCGCAACTTTCCGCAACCTCGGCACCCCCGTACCGCAATTTTCCGCAACCTCGGCCCACCCGTACCGCAACTTTCCGCAACCTCGGCCCACCCGTACCGCAACTTTCCGCAACCTCGGCACCCCCGTACCGCAATTTTCCGCAACGTCGGCCCACCCGTACCGCAATTTTCCGCAACGTCGGCCCACCCGTACCGCAACTTTCCGCAACCTCGGCACCCCCGTACCGCAACTTTCCGCAACCTCGGCACCCCCGTACCGCAACTTTCCGCAACCTCGGCCCACCCGTACCGCAACTTTCCGCAACCTCGGCACACCCGTACCGCAACTTTCCGCAACCTCGGCACACCCGTACCGCAACTTTCCGCAACCTCGGCACCCTCGTACCGCATAAGTCCGCAACCTCGGCACCCTCGTACCGCATAAGTCCGCAACCTCGGCACCCTCGTACCGCATAAGTCCGCAACCTCGCACCCTCGTACCGCATAAGTCCGCAACCTCGGCACCCTTGTACCGCATAAGTCCGCAACCTCGGCACCCTCGTTCCGCATAAGTCCGCAACTTGGGCACCCTCGTACCGCAACTTTCCGCAACTTGGGCACTCTCGTACCGCAACTTTCCGCAACTTGGGCACTCTCGTACCGCAACTTTCCGCAACTTGGGCACCCTCGTACCGCAACTTTCCGCAACTTGGGCACCCTCGTACCGCATAATTCCGCAACCTCGGCACCCTCGTTCCGCATAAGTCCGCAACCTCGGCACCCTCGTACCGCATAATTCCGCAACCTCGGCACCCTCGTACCGCATGAGTCCGCAACTTAGGCACCAACGTTGCGCATAAGCCCGCAACTTAGGCACCCTCGTTCCGCATAAGTCCGCAACTTAGGCACCCTCGTACCCCATAAGTCCGCAACTTGGGCACACTCGTTCCGCATGAGCCCGCAACGTAGGCACACTCGTTCCGCACAAGTCCGGCACTTAGGCACACTCGTTCCGCATGAGTCCGCAACTTAGGCACGCTCGTACCCCATAAGTCCGCAACTTGGGCACACTCGTTCCGCATGAGCCCGCAACGTAGGCACACTCGTTCCGCACAAGTCCGGCACTTAGGCACACTCGTTCCGCATGAGTCCGCAACTTAGGCACACTCGTTCCGCATATGCCCGCAACGTAGGCACACTCGTTCCGCATGAGTCCGCAACGTAGGCACGCTACTTCGGCACACTCGTTCCGCACAAGTCCGCAACTTCGGCACACTCGTTCCGCAACTGTCCGCTACTTAGGCACACTCGTTCCGCAACTGTCCGCAACTTAGGCGCACTCGTTCCGCATGAGTCCGCAACTTAGGCACACTCGTTCCGCATATGCCCGCCAACGTAGGCACACTCGTTCCGCATATGCCCGCAACGTAGGCACGCTCGTTC
>NW_017618456.1:0-2500 GCF_001879475.1 Ipomoea nil | reverse complement strand
CGTACCGCAACTTTCCGCAACCTCGGCACCCCCGTACCGCAACTTTCCGCAACCTCGGCACCTACCGCAAACCGCAACTTTCCGCAACCTCGTACCGCAACTTTCCGCAACCTCGACCCGTTCCGCAACTTTCCGCAACCTCGGCACCCCGTACCGCATAAGTCCGCAACTTGGGCACCCTCGTACCGCAACTTTCCGCAACTTGGGCACCTCGTACCGCAACTTTCCGCAACTTGGGCACCCTCGTACCGCATAATTCCGCAACCTCGGCACCCCGTTCCGCATAAGTCCGCAACTTGGGCACTCTCGTACCGCAACTTTCCGCAACTTGGGCACTCTCGTACCGCAACTTGGGCACCCTCGTACCGCATAATGCCGCAACCTCGGCACCCTCGTTCCGCATAAGTCCGCAACTTGGGCACCCTCGTACCGCATAAGTCCGCAACCTCGGCACCCTCGTTCCGCATAAGTCCGCAACTTGGGCACCGCATAAGTCCGCATCGGCACCTCGTACCGCATAATTCCGCAACTAAAGCACCCTCGTACCGCATAAGTCCGCAACCTCGGCACCCTCGTACCGCATAATTCCGCAACTTGGGCACCCTCGTACCGCATAAGTCCGCAACCTCGGCACCCTCGTACCGCATAATTCCGTAACCTCGGCACCCTCGTTCCGCATAAGTCCGCAACTTGGGCACCCTCGTTCCGCACAAGTCCGCAACTTGGGCACCTCGTACCGCATAATGCCGCAACCTCGGCACCCTCGTTCCGCATAAGTCCGCAACTTGGGCACCCTCGTACCGCATAAGTCCGCAACCTCGGCACCCTCGTACCGCATAATTCCGCAACTTGGGCACCCTCGTACCGCATAAGTCCGCAACCTCGGCACCCTCGTACCGCATAATTCCGTAACCTCGGCACCCTCGTTCCGCATAAGTCCGCAACTTGGGCACCCTCGTTCCGCACAAGTCCGCAACTTGGGTACACTCGTACCGCATAATTCCGCAACCTCGGCACCCTTGTTCCGCATAAGTCCGCAACTTAGGCACCCTCGTACCGCACCGCAACTTTCGTACCGCATCGCGGCAAGGTCCGCACTTAGGCACCCTCGTACCGCATGAGTCCGCAACTTAGGCACCTCGTACCGCATGAGTCCGCAACTTAGGCACCCTCGTACCGCATGAGTCCGCAACTTAGGCAACCGGGCAACTTCGTACCGCATGAGTCCGCAACTTAGGCACCCTCGTACCGCATGAGTCCGCAACTTAGGCACCTCGTTCCGCATGAGTCCGCAACTTAGGCACACTCGTTCCGCATATGCCCGCAACGTAGGCACACTCGTTCCGCATATGCCGCAACGTAGGCACACTCGTTCCGCATAAGTCCGCAACTTAGGCACCCTTGTTCCGCACAAGTCCGCAACTTCGGCACACTCGTTCCGCAACTGTCCGCAAGTTAGGCACCCTTGCTCCGCATGAGTCCGCAACTGTCCGCAACTTAGGCACCCCGTTGCGCAACTTAGGCACACTCGTTCCGCAACTGTCCGCAAGTTAGGCACCCTTGCTCCGCATAAGTCCGCAACTGTCCGCAACTTAGGCACCCTCGTTGCGCAACTTAGGCACCATCGTCCTGCATGAGTCCTCAACTTAGGCACACTCGTTCCGCATATGCCCGCAACGTAGGCACCATCGTTCCGCATAAGTCCGCAACATAGGCACGCTAGTTCCGCACAAGTCCGGCACTTAGGCACGCTCGTTCCGCACAAGTCCGCTACTTAGGCATGAGTCCGCAACTTAGGCACACTCGTTCCGCATGAGTCCGCAACTTAGGCACACTCGTTCCGCATATGCCCGCAACGTAGGCACACTCGTTCCGCATATGCCCGCAACGTAGCACACTCGTTCCGCATATGCCCGCAACGTAGGCACGCTCGTTCCGCACAAGTCCGGCACTTAGGCACGCTCGTTCCGCACAAGTCCGCTACTTAGGCACACTCGTTCCGCACAAGTCCGCTACTTAGGCACACTCGTTCCGCATAAGTCAGCAACTTAGGCACACTCGTTCCCCATAAGCCCGCAAAGTAGGCACCATCGTTCTGCATAAGTCCGCAACTTAGGCACCATCGTTCCGCATAAGTCCGCAACTTAGGCACCATCGTGCTGCATACCATCCGTTCCGCAACAGTCCGCACTTAGGCACCATCGTTCCGCATGAGTCCGCAACCTAGGCACTAACGTTCCGCATAAGTCAGCAACTTAGGCACACTCGTTCCCATAAGTCCGCAACTTAGGCACCATCGTGCTGCATAAGTCCGCAACTTAGGCACCATCGTTCCGCATAAGTCCGCAACTTAGGCACCATCGTGCTGCATACCATCCGTTCCGCAACAGTCCGCACTTAGGCACCATCGTTCCGCATGAGTCCGCAACCTAGGCACTAACGTTGCGCATAAGTCAGCAACTTAGGCACACTCGTTCCCCATAAGTCCGCACTTAGGCTC
>NW_017618453.1:150000-295363 GCF_001879475.1 Ipomoea nil | reverse complement strand
GCATCTTTCGTGTCTCCTTCTTTCGCTTCTTTCGGTGTAGAAGATTTCTTCGGGAAAGATTTAGCTTGACTGGAGACCGAAAGTGACTGCTTTTGATAATTTTGGAGAGAATTAAATTATCTTCGTCTTCAGATGAGTCTTTGACTATGATTGATTCTGGTAGAGGGGAAGGTGGAATAGGATCGTTCTTCTTTTGTGGAGATTTTGGTGAGATTGGAACAGCTGAAGATTCTTCGCCCTTTTTCGCCTTACTCCGAGAGGAGTGCTTTTCTCGTCTTTGTCGTTTCGGCTTGGGCTGCTCATCTTCTGAAACCCTAGGTGTTCTTGATTTCCGCTTGGCTTTGACTTGCTCAATAGGGATTCCCAACTCCAACGCCTTCTGCTTGTCATATCCTGATGGTTTTTGTTTCATATGACATGCTTTCTGACCAGGCCGAATTCCTGGGCGCAGAACGACTCCTTTCGCTGCCAGAAGATGGCTTATCACAAAACCATATCCCAACTTCTTCGCAATGTCACCTAGACTTTTTCGATGAAAAGTGATGGTGTGAACAATATTGTTGAAAATGATCTTCGACCATTCGACTTTAAATTCGTTCAGGAAGGCATGCAGCATTTTCAACTTCTCCTTCGTCACATCATCTGTGCCCGAGGTCTTGTGGTCGACGATTTTATTGAAGATATCAACAGTAACTCATAGTCTAGCCGGAACCATTTCTTCTCAACGGCCATGAGATTTCTGCCTTGGATGGTGCGTGATTGTTCTTGATGGATTCGTAGAAGTCCTCTGGGTCGAGATGATAGTAGATAATATCTGTCTTGTAAGACTCATCTCTTTGTGGAAACCCATATGTTGATCGAACGTCCTCTGCGGTAAGAACCACATGATGATTATTGACTCTGAGGTGATAGTCAAATAATCAGAGGATATTGAAGCATTCATATAAACTGGGTTACATCAACCGGGTGCCAAACAGTATATGAGCTGTGTGACGAAGCTGTATAGTCCTGTTTCAGTAAGGAGATGTATGATGTGTTCACCAAAATTTCTATCCAAGATATATTCAAGGAATCCATGTGCGTCCCACATACTTCCCCCTACGATGAAGGGTACTCTGGATTCAATGAATCTTAGGTCCTCTGTTGGAAAGCTTGGGATTTCCATGGTGGGAGGATTTTCTGGTTCAGGATTAGATGGTGATGCTTGAGGATGTTCTGCCATGGTTGAGGATTTGAGAGAAACAAAGAGTTGTAAAAAAAATAAGAGTGGAGGAAGGTAGGGTAAAAAGATCAAGAGAAGGTTTACGAGGGGTTTTATAGAACTCCGGGTCTCCGGGTATGGATGATCCATTTAAAGATGAACGGTTTAAAATTCAAATCACTTCCGGTTTCTTTTTCTCCAAAAGGTAACTGATCATCATGGGGGAGTGATAAGATTGTTTGCAGATCAAAAACGATCATTCCCTCATTTAATGAGGAGAGAGAAAATCACTCGAGTGTTTATAGGTGCATTAAATGCCACGTCACATCATGTATCAGACAAAGTGGGGAAGTGGACCACTTTTCTCGGCCACATGATCCCATTGAGATTCATCTTAACGGTTGGAGATAAAGGCTCAAATATTAAGCATGTTTGGTCATGATTCCAAACTCGAAAGAGGATGTAATTCTCAAAACATTGGATTGTGAGATAAAAGAAGTCAAACATGTCTTTCTTTATGGCAACAAAAGTATCTCCCGAGAGAATTGTTACACAAAACAATATTCAGTGAAAGCAGTTGCAATCTCTCGTGCATTGGAAGGCAGACTTCCCATAATGCAATCCTTCTTCTTTCGTTCATACTCAAGATGTTCCCTTTTATGAGCAAAGGGTTTTAGCAATAAGAGTCTCATGATCTGTTCTCAAGATTTGTCTAGAAAGACTTCGTCTTTCCATGTCATTTAGGTCAGCCATTGCCTTGGCCTTAGCAAGAGAGTACAGTACACGATGCTTTTCTTCGTGCTCTAGAAGAAAGTAAAACTTTTGAAATAGATAGACCGAACTTCTCAAAAGGTATATTCAGCTGTCTTATCCAAGACACTATTTAGAGAACATATTCTTTTTCAAGAATTTTATTCCTAAATCGAGATTATTAGACAGACGATAGATTAGGCAAATAACGTCTCGATTAAAGGAAACTAGAGCCAGTTTATTCATCATAGACCCGAGAGAGGAAAGTACATAGGATAAACGAAAGTAACACACAATAAGATCAAATTTTCTTCCTCTCGTTCTTCTTGACTTCGGATGGTTCTCCTTTGGCCTTTTTCACATTTCCTAGCATTTGTTTGAACCATTTCCCGGTTCGTGGAAAGTTTGAGCCTGATGAGGATTCGGGTTCTTCCTCCTGATCATATTTTTCCATGAAGTCCTCTTGTGCAAGAAAAGCCATATAGTCTGGATCTGGAGCCTTGGTGGGATCTTTCAAAGTCTTCTCTTCACTTTCGACGATGAAACCTGCCATATCCTCATACTTAAGAGACGAATCGGAGTCAGAGGGAATTTCCACCGGTGCTTGTGGACTATTGCCAGGGTAGAGATCACCCTGTTCCTCCCTGAGACGTCTGGCATTTTCTTTCAGCTTATGAGAATCACCTCTGGTGAAAGGTTTCTTTGGAGCCATGGTAAAGAGAGGAGGGATGAGTGTAATGTGAAGAATTCTCCTCCTTTTATAGCAAGTAATCCACAAAGCTCATGTGTCTGCTACACATTAATTTCAACGCAACAATAAATGCTTATAACTGTAGTCAAGAAGTCATTAATTTCAAGTACGACTTTGACTGTTATCTTGTTTCTATATGAAACTCTAACTTCAATGCTCTTTTAAGGAAAAGTAACGCATAAAATTATGGCCCCTTTTTGACCAGAAAACGTATAAGTGTTGATCTTTCCTGTGATTTGGACAAGTAACATATAAAGTTAGGCATAGACAAGATAATTAGTCTTTATAAGCAAGAGAGGATAAGTACGAAAAGACAGCAAATTTTATTAGATCACGAGGATTCCAGGTCACGAGAGTACAGCATACAAAAGCTTAGAGAAAACGATACGGCACGTGAAGTTCCAGGCGAGTCATCTCTTCGGTCACGTCAGTCAGATTTGTCATTTTTGCGTATTCATCCAACTCCTCAAGTGTGAGAGTGGGTTCGGGTGACTGAGTTACGGGCCGAGAGTGAACCATAGTGATATCCACAGAGGATTGTCCACTAGGTTGAGGAACTTCGTAAGATGTTTGCTCATTAGACCTTTTCATCATCAAAAGTTTCTCTTTAGCAAGCCGAGTGGCTTGTTCCATGCAGTAAGCTCTTGTAGCCCTGGACTCATTGATCAAGAAGTCATGAGATTCCTTGTCCATTGGTGCTGTGTTGGGCATGGAGTAGGTGACAAAGACCCTTTCTCCATCTTCTTCAAGCCTTATGACGGTGGCATTCGGAAGCTTGTCGGCTTCTCGCATATGATGTTTTAGCCGTTTGGCCCTTTTTTCAGCTTCGTTACTCTTTTCTTTTCCCTTATCCATTCCTGCAATCTTTATCCTTTTCTAAAATCTTTGTGAGTGAGTAAAACTCATGGAATAGAAGAATAATATATATAGGCAAAAGATAACGTGCGAATCTTAACAAAATATTTCAGATACTGACAAAATGATAGAGTCATAAATTAAAAGGATCATGAACAAGATAACATCACAATTTGTCACCGTGGCCTAACAAAGGTATTCAAGTTTTATTTTTCTTGCTGCTTGCAGTGGACTTGAGAGGAGATGCTATCTTGGTGGGGGTGCCTGAGGGTGAGTAGTCAAAACTGTCGCTTTGTTCCAGCACACTGTTCTCTTTGACATATCCAATGGGATTGCCAACAGAGTGGTAGGATTCTCGTGACTCATTATCGGACGTGTTACGGAGAAGGCTTCTTATGTGTTGAGCGTGTTCAAGGAACTGATTGAGCTGTTGCTCAGTCACTAGTGGCTCACTAAGAACTTCACTCTTTCCTTCTCGTGCCTCCGTAATGGTTCTTTCGCTTCTCGTACTCATTCCTGCACATGTAAGGACAAACACTAGAAACTTTGTTAGATGAGATTTGTTCTCATGTTGTTCTTTATTTATAAAGATCCTTGCGTGTAAGAATAAATCAAATCTTTTGATTTCCGAGAGCAAGAATCTTTGCGGATTTGATTCTCTAAACTTTATGTCATTTCAATCATTCCGAGTTCATGCCTTAGAAGAGAGAATCTTGTTTCACTTAAGGGTTTCGTGAGTATGTCTGCAAGTTGATCATCAGTATTGACATACTCAAGAGATATGTTCTTTTTCTCGACATGATCCCGAATGAAGTGATACTTGATGTCAATATGTTTGGTCCGAGAGTGCAGCACAGGATTGTTCGTAATAGCGATAGCACTCGTGTTATCGCATTTTATGCTCACTTCTCGTGCATTTATGCCATAATCTCTTAATTGGTGTCTCATCCATAAGATTTGGGCACAGCAACTTCCAGCTGCTATGTATTCGGCTTCAGCCGTGCTTGTGGCAATAGAGTTTTGCTTTTTACTAAACCAAGACACAATTCGTCCTCCTAGGAACTGGCAGGTTCCTGAGGTACTTTTTCGATCAATCCGACATCCAGCGAAGTCAGAATCTGAGTATCCAACTAGATCAAATGATCCATCTTTTGGATACCAGAGACCAACACTTTGCGTTCCCTTAAGATATCTTAATATCTTTTTGGTTGCACTTAGATGACTTTCTTTCGGCTTAGCTTGAAAGCGTGCACATACACCAACAGCAAACGAAATGTCAGGTCTGCTTGCTGTCAGGTATAGGAGAGAACCAATAATACCTCGAAAGTTTGTTTGATCAACATCCTTTCCTTCATTGTCAATGTCCATTCTGAGGGATGTGCTCATTGGAATTTTAACCGAACTTTTTCCATCAATGCCAAATTTTCGGATTAAATCCTTGGTGTATTTGGCTTGATTTATGAATATTCCATCTGGGCATTGTTTGACTTGCAAACCCAGAAAGTAGTTCAGTTCACCCATCATACTCATCTCAAATTTGCCTTTCATAAGATTAGAGAACTTTTCACATAGGACTGGATTCGTGCTTCCGAAGATAATGTCATCAACGTAGATTTGTACCAAAAGAATATGGTCATTATCTTTTATACAAAAGAGTGTTTTATCAACCACTCCTTTCGTGAAGCCGCAATTGATAAGAAAGTGTGAGGGAGTATCATACCAGGCTCGTGGAGCTTGCTTTAAGCCATAAAGAGCCTTTTTGAGATGATACACCTTTTCAAGCTCATTATTGATTGCAAAGCCAAGTGGTTGTTCAACATATACTTCCTCTTCAAGAAGTCCATTTAGGAAAGCGCTCTTGACATCCATTTGATAAACTTTGAAGTTCTTATAGGCTGCAAAAGCTAGAAATATGCGAATAGCTTCCAATCTAGCTACAGGGGCGAATGTTTCATCAAAATCAATACCTTCTTCTTGGCAATACCCCTTAGCAACAAGTCGAGCTTTGTTCCTAACAATGAGCCCATCTTCACTCATTTTGTTTCTATACACCCATTTAGTTCCGATGACATTCTGATGAGATGGTCTCGGGACAAGTTCCCATACCTTATTTCGTTCAAATTGGTGAAGTTCTTCTTGCATGGCCATTACCCAGTCTGGGTCTTTTAGAGCTTCTTCTATGGTTTTTGGTTCCATTTGCGACAGGAAGCACGCCATCATACTTTCGTGCAAGGAGGCTCTTGTTCTTACACCTTCCTGAATATTTCCAATAACCTGATCTGATGGATGGTCTTTTAACCATCGAAGGTCTGGTTCATAAGCATCTTGTTGATTTTGAGCGTCCATTTCAGGAATGTAAGGTAGATCAATGTAAATCATTGGTTCAGATGTCGTGATAGATGAAGGATTATTTTGTTGAATTCCATCCTTTTCTTGAGGCATCGGTTCGGGTTCATGAACCTTTAGATGATGTTTCATGTAGGACGAGATTATGTCTTCATCGTCTGAGGTATTTTCGTCAACAGGTTGCTGAGGATTTTGTTTTGACTTGATTGATGTTTTACATCCTGATGGGTTCATCTCAGATTGTTCATCAAACTTGACATGGATGGATTCCTCAATTACCATTGTTCGTTTGTTTAGAACTCTGAATGCTTTGCTTACAGAGGAGTATCCCATGAATAACCCTTCATCAGCTCTTTCCTCAAACGCTTTTAGATGATTCTTTCCATTGTTATGTATGAAGCACCTGCAACCAAAGACATGAAAATAACTGATACTAGGTGTTTTACCTTTCTATAACTCATATGGTGTCTTGTTGTGAGATTTGTTGATCAAGGATCTATTTTGTGTATAGCATGCCGTGTTTATGGCTTCAGCCCAAAATCTCTTAGGTAGTCCTGAGTGAGAGATCATCGTTCGTGCAGCTTCTTTCAAGGTTCTGTTTCTTCTTTCGGCTACTCCGTTTTGTTGAGGAGTTCGTGCTGCCGAGAGTTGGTGGAAAATTCCATTTTGCGCACAGAAGTCCTTTATGACTTTGTTGACGAATTCCGTTCCCTGATCTGATCTTATTCGTATTATATTGAGCTCCTTTTCTGTTTGAAGTTGTTTCAAAAGATTTGGAAGAGTGGTTTCTGTTTCATTCTTCTTTTTCAAGAAGAGCACCCATGTAAATCTTGTGTAATCATCTACTATAACAAGAGTATATTTTCTTCCACTCAAACTTGCTGGATCAACTGGTCCAAAGAGGTCCATATGTAGAAGGCTTAGAGGTCGAGACTTTGTATCTACATCTTTTGACTTGAAGGATGACTTGAATTGTTTTCCTTTTTGACATGCCTCACATATTTTATCTTTCGTGTAAGATGCTTCGGGTAGACCTCTTACGAGATTTCTCTTGGCAAGCTTGTTTATCGTCTTCAAGTTCAGATGACTTAGTTTGTTGTGCCATTCTTGATTGAGATCTGCATTACCTTTGGCTACAAGAAAAACGTTAGCAATAGAAGAATTCAAAGATAATACATACATATTCTTCTTTCGTTGTCCTGTTAAAGCTGTCTTGTTATCTTTCGTGTTCACAATTTTGCATCTGTCTTTGAGAAATTCTACTTTGTATCCTCTGTCACAAAATTGGCTCGTGCTTAGAAGATTGAACTTCAGTCCTTCAACATAAGAGACATCTTGAATTGTTATTCCCTTGTTGATGATGTCCCCTTTTCCACGAGTTTTGCCACTATTTTCACCTCCAAAGATAACTTTGGGTCCATCAAATTCTTTGAAGTTGCTCAACATTGTTTTGTCTCCAGTCATATGTCTTGAGCATCCACTATCAATATACCATATGACCTGTTTTTCCTGCAACAAAGATTATGTGTTTTTAGGTACCCATTTAGTTTTGGGTCCTTGGGGGTTAGCAGTCAACTTTGGAACCCATATCAACCTAGAGTATCCACGACTCATCCTCGGTCCTTTATATCCATTGGATGTGCGATAATCATAATGGATACTGGCAAAGACTTTAGCATTATATTTCCTACGTTGATCTTCCTGAGGAAGATTTTCATAGTACTTGAGATGATTGGTTTGTTTACGCAGATGAACCATTTCAAATACTGCTCTTGGAAGAGGTTCTGGATAATCAAACCAATCTTCTTCTGATGGCCCAGTCCATCCATTGCCATACCCAGATCTTTTGAAGGATCTTTCGGGTTGTCTGATTTGTCCGCTTCTTGAGATTCCTTGCGCAGGATTCTTTCGTGTGAATTTCGGACGATATTGCCTCTGGTTACCATTCGTCTTTTTGTTGGATTGAGTGTTCCAGTTAGGCTGACCCTTTTTATGGCGTTGATTCTGTTTATTACCATTTGGTCCATTCCTTTTGACATAGATTTGTCTAGGATTTCCATTACTAGATTTCTTCTTTCCAGTTTCCACAATTCATTGTACAGCCGTACCTTTCGGTTGGCTTGTTGATTGTGGTGTTTTGAAGATGTTAGCTACCATCATAGGCTCAGACACTTGGGTGGGTCCTTGAACAAATGCGGCCTCGAAGCTTTCTTGTGAATATGCGTTCGTGGATT
The DNA here is from genome assembly GCF_001879475.1 of Ipomoea nil. Classification (NCBI taxonomy): domain Eukaryota; kingdom Viridiplantae; phylum Streptophyta; class Magnoliopsida; order Solanales; family Convolvulaceae; genus Ipomoea; species Ipomoea nil. The sequence goes on along the minus strand of NW_017618453.1, from coordinate 287,226 downwards.
TGTTCAATTTGACTTGTGAAGAGGAGCTGGGGTTAAGACCAATTCCGGTTCTTTCCCCGGGCAGTCTGGATTCATTCATCATTCTATCCATTAGGTTGGACGAATTGTTGAATTTATCCAAAACTTCAAGCAGTTCTTGCTCTCTCTTCTCTTTTGTTGTGCACAGCTCCTTTAGAGCGAGAACATCTTTCTCAAGCTGCTCCTTAGCAATGACTAGCATATTGTTCTCAATACGAACTTGATTTAGTTCATTATAGCTGAGCATAAGCCGGGAGTTCTCCTCCTTGAGTTTGGAGTAAGTGCTATTTATCACATTGAACCTCATCATCATTTCGGTGACAGATTCATTTGAGGTAAAACTTCTCACAGAACTTGACTCAGCTGAATAACAAGAGGATGAATGACAGTTTACCTCGTCTTCATCTGTCATGAGACATAGTTCGTCTGACTCTTGACTGAATAGGCACAGCAGTCCTTTCTCCTCATCAGTGCTTTCGTCTTCTGAACTAGAGCTTGAGGAGCTACTTTCGGTTGCGACTGTGTCAGAAGTTTCGCTCACTAACATTGCCTTCCTTCTTCCTTCCTTTCTGGAGTTTGATGATTCAGGTTTGTCGCTTCTTTTATGTCTTTCTCCAGTCTCTTTTGTGGGGCTTGTGGTGGCATTGTTATCTTGATGTTTGCTTACGATGGGATGTGGACAGTTTGCCTTGAAGTGTCCTGGCTTTCGGCAGTTATAGCACAATAGCTGAGAGTCCATGGTTTCAGATTTTGAGGTTTGAGGAAAATTCTCATGCTTCTTTCGGTGGCTCGAACGTTGTGGATCTTGAAAGTTGTTCTTTCTCATGAATCTTTTCATTTTCCTGACAAATAGTGCATATTGTTCATCAGATAAAAATTCACAGGAGTTAGATTTCGACCTGTTGGATGTTGATGCTGATTGATTTGCCACGAGAGCAATGTTTCTTGTTTCTGAATCTTCGGCATCTTTTGGTTCATGTTCGAACTCATAAGCCTTGAGATCACTGAAAATTTTGGCAGTGCTTGTCGTTTTCATATCTCGACTGTCCCTCATTGCAATAACCTTCATTTCCCATGATTTGGGTAGACCACGAAGGATCTTCAAATTCATTTCCTTCTCAGTGAGTTCTTTTCCGAGATCTGATAAATCGCCCATCAGTCTGGTGAATCTGAGTTCCATATCCAAGATTGATTCATTTGGCAGCATTTTGAAATCTTCGAATTTTTTCATAGCCATTGTCAGCTTGTTGTCCTTTTCTTGCTCGTCTCCTTCTCCCAATCTCATTAGGACATTCCACACTTCCATAGCATTTTTGCATTTTCGGACTCTTGGAAACAGGGAATCATCCAGAGAGTTGTAGAGAATGTTTCTTGCTACATTGTCCAGATTCGCTCTTGCTCTATCTTCTGAGGAGTACTGGTCTTTTGGTTTTAGTATCATCTGTGGAGCTCCTGCACCCTGTGCGGCTGCTTGAGCATTCGCCATCATGATTGTGATTGGTCCGGTTGTTATGACGTCCCACATCTCATCATGAATGGAGCATAGGAGAGCCTGCATTCTTAACTTCCAGTCATCAAATTTAGCAAAACTAAATGCAAGTTGTTTGGGACGATGAGCATGTTCCTTTTCCATTTTTTTTAAAAAAAACGTGCAAGGAAAATATGCAAGATTTTCAAGATATATTTGAATAGGGATCTACCAGGCAGTAAATGCAAAGCCTTTACCGATCAAGGTATTGGCTCTGATACCACTTGTTGGTCCCGATAGAGTGAGATGAGAGTCTAGAGGGGGGGGGGGGGTGAATAGACTCTTTTCGTTAGAGGCCCTAAACGTCACCTTTCGGTGTCTTGGCGCAGCGGATAAGATAGATTCGTTTTAAATACTTGCACGAGTTTGCGTACTTAGACAAACTTTCGGTAAGGATAATGAAGAGGTGATATGAAAGCAAAATGAAAGAATGTAAGTAAAGAGATAGAGAGGACACGAGATTTTATAGTGGTTCGGCCAATGTTGCCTACTCCACTCTTCTTCCACAATTGTTGGAAGGATTGCACTATCACTCTTAGTACAATTACACAAAGACTTCCTTGATCACTAAGCCGGACAGCCTTCGTAGGTTTTTCAACTCCTTGAGTTTACTCCGCCTCTATCAACTTCTTCTCCTGAGTTGAGGTTGGTAGAAAAAGATTTCTTGAATTCTCCAACGTAGAGATCTTGACTCTGAGATATGATAGCTACAAACTGATGTCAAGACTTCCTTGAGGTATAAGACAAGTGATTCTCCAAATAACTTAACACCTCAAAAACTGGTTCACAAAAGCTTTTTGTAAATTGTAGATGTTTCAAGAGCTTTTGTACGTGAGTAAGTCGAGTGATAATGAACCAGCACCTTCTTAGTTGATGAAGGTGAGTTTATATAGGTGATGAAAATTCATCCGTTGGAGGGAGATGAAATTTTCGTACCTTTTAACCATTGGACAAGGACCGGGGAGCTTCCTGCATTAAATGCTCCATTAATGAAGTTGTACCATGTAGCCGTTGAAGGTATGGAAAGCATTAGGGTTTTGTCCTTTAGCTCCAAGAGATAGTACATCTTCATTTAATGCTTCTTGAAAAGTGAGTCCCATAAGATGAAGTCCTTATTGTCCTAGGATGTTGTCAAATCAGATAGGTGAAACATTCTCCTCGTTGTTGAAAAGAAGTAATGTTTAACAAAGATCATTTTTACAAACACTGTCCTTTCGTGTTTGTTGACAACTCCTGCTTTACTCTTGTTGTTGTTTTTCATGTCTCGTGTCTTCTTTCGCCTTGGAGACCCTATCATCTAGTCATAACTCATTTTTGTGTGTTTGTCTAGCTTAACACGAATTACAAGGGAGTTATGGCAACTTTCGTCTAAGACGAAAGCAGCGAAACAAAAACAGCTAATGGTTAGGGGTCTACTTTTCTACATTACATTGGTATCATCAAAATCCTAATACAATGTTCCTAACAAATATGTTTTCCTAACAGCAAATACAAGAATGAAAATGACTGAAAAATATTTGTGGTCTTTGATAAAGAAGCTTGAAAGCTATTCAAGAAAATCCACTGGCTTCAAAGCTACCTGGACTATTTGTCTATTTCAGATGAGTGTTGTTGAGAAGTGGAACCAACACATTGTTCTTCCTACCAACTAATCTCAATGTTTCTTCCTGCTCTCCACATCCCACTTCTATATAAGCTTGCCCAGATACAACCCCAGACCATAATCCAAGCTGAAATAGAAACAAAACATCTTCACCACCAAGAATGGCTCATCATCTCAACCCATCCTTTCTCCTGCTTTTCTTGATCTCTCTGTCACCGGCGCTCGAGTCCAGAGACCTTCTGGAGATAACATTGCCAAAGCCTGAGCTGCCAGAAATTCCAAAACCAGAGTTACCAACATTCCCAAATCCTGAAATCCCAAAACTAGAGCTTCCAACATTACCAAAGCTTGAAATCCCAGAAATCCCAAAAAAAAAAAAAAAAAAACAAGAACGAAACCCTAACCCCGTCGGGCGACTCGCACACGCCGCTACACGCAGTCGCACACCCCGAACCAGATAACCTACCACTGGCCGCCAACCATAACCCCCAAAAAATGGGGGAAAAAAAACAACACACAGAAAAACTAACGAAAAAAAAAAAACAAACGACGAACCAAGCCGTCTACTGCTAGACCCCCCACCGCCGGCGTCGACCCCCATCCCCACACCACTGCCACCGCCCCCCGCTCGCCCTCCTAACACCACGGCCACAGCACCCAACCGTCTCGCCGGAACATGCAGCCGCCGCAAAACCCAAAAACCGACAACACAAACACCCATTGAGGGCGGATATAAACCCCCTGTAACATCGACACACTGAACACACACCATCCCACAACCACGCCTACCACATACACCAACAACCTAAAAACCTAAATCATTATATAGAATGAAAAACTAAGCAATAGACAAGACCGTACCTTGAACCCCAGCAGAGGAAGACCCACGCCGACGCAATGAACGCCTGGATGAGGAAGATGAGGAGCCGTCCATGGAGGAACACGGTGAACGAAGACGAGAGAGAGAGACTGCGATTTTGCCGGATGTAGACGAGCGAGAGAGATTGATAGGCTACCAGATGAAGAATGGAGATACTGAGGGATGTTTGTCTAGACGAGCGAGAGAGACTGATGACCTTACAAAAGGAAAAAAAGATACACGGCGAATCAACTTCAAAAAAGGCAGGAAATTAATGCATATGGCTAATTACATTAGTACCCCAAAATTAAACACAGCATCTGATTCTAGGCTTAATCTTGCCTCCAATCGCAGCCGCTCAAAACCAAAATTAAACGCACAGGATCAAACCTCATTTGAACTCATTTTAATTAGGTACCTCACCTGATCCAAAATCTATATATATATATATATATATATATATATATATATATATATATATATATATATATATATATATATATATATATATATATATATATATATATATATAGGGATGCACTCAGGTGCGAATAAGTGCCCGGGAAGGAATATGTGAACGAATCAGCGCGCGACACATGTCCAGATCTAATAACTTAAAAAAAATGCGGTGGTATTTTCGTAAATAATTAAACATCGAAGTGCAAGTAAAATCACTTACAAGTGCACCTACTTTCACCTATAAGTGCATGTAATTTTGCCTTGTTAGCATTTAATTCCCGCAAACATTCATGCACCTGGGTGTGCTTATAACTATAGGTGCAACTATTTATAACTATATGTGCAACTACTTATAACTATAGGTGCACCTACTTTCACCTATAAGTGCATGTAATTTTGCCTTGTTAACATTCATTGATCTGATTTCAGCGGGTAGTAATACCCTTGAAAACCACCCGCAAACATTCATGCACCTAGGTGCAACTACTTATAACTATATGTGCAACTACTTAGAACTATAGGTGCAACTACTTATAACTATGTGTGCACTTAGTATTGATGCTCAGTGTAAATTTTTACTTGCACCTATAATACATTTTACATGCACTTGTAATACATTTTACTTGCACTTCGATGTTCAATTATTTACAAAAATACCACCGCATTTTTTTTAAAAAAATCAGTGTTTCTCATCCATTAGATCTGGACACGTGGACGAACAGAATTCATTCCTATTTCGCGCCTGGACGAAGCATTCGCACCTGAGTGCGATTCTATATATATATATATATATATATATATATATATATATATATATATATATATATATATATATATATATATATATATATATATAACACTCAATTTTGAGATAATGATATTGCACACGTCCACTCTATGTTATGTCAATTAACAAAATACAAACAGAACCTTCATAAACTTGAGATTACTAGATTGAATTTCTACCATTTATGCAATAAAACACAAATAGAGTCTCAAGATAGATAATACAATCCCAGTCCAAGTCCATGCCATAAACTAATTACTCATGCATGCATATTAAGCATAAAAATCATAAAAACACAAATAATAAGCACAAATATTTAAAATGGATGAGATAAAGAGAATTAAATAGACTTATCTATTATATAAAAAATGAAACAAGAATCTTAAAATCTAATCTAAGTGTCGAATCATTGATTACAAGTTCAAAATAAGTTTGAGTAACTAAATCTAACCCTACTCTAACCTAGGCATCTGTGAGAAACAGATGCCTATTGTCAAAAAAGACATTTGTAAGAAACATATGCATAAACGCTAGACTTTCAATGTCTTGTTCATAGGCTTCTGTTGTAAAGTAACTATCTTTTCCTTTCTACAATAGACGTGAATGAGTTGTTTTGTACTAGTGCCTAAAAATGAGTAAAGAAAGGCCTGAAAATGACTAGAGTTCTTCTAGGAATCGGAGTAGAAAAATGACTTATAACGTGCTTATATGGTGAGGCAGGTAAGCAGAGTACCCAACGTCAACTTGAGAGACGGTGGTCCATCAGTTCATCCATCTTATACCCAAATGCAATTTATCTTGAAGAAATAGAGTAGCAATATAATGGACGCACGTCCATTAGTCCTTCCTTCTTATCAGAATATCTTTCCTTACCATATTAATGTGAGAGTTATGCTTGATGGTCTTTATAAAAGTTGCAACCATTTGATTTGTATTTTCAATGGACATTCTTACATTGAGTTATATATGATCAAAATACTGAATTGTGGTAATGTTGAGTGAAAAAATAATGCAAGTTTATGTTTTTATTTTTGTTCCACTTTTACTTTGTATTTGCTTATATAATCAAGACTATTGAATACACCACTTTTTAACTTTCTAAAGAGTATTGCATCCACCTTCTTACCTTTTTGTCTCGCATTTACTCTAAATTAATCTAAAATGCTCCAAAATTTTTCATTTCTACCCAAAAATAAGAATTATAGTATACCTAATTGATCAAATAAAACAAATAAAGATCCTTTCGGACACACTTATAACAATTCACTAACAAAATAAGTATATAATATAAAAATTAATAAGTGTAAATGAAAAACAACGCTAGACCACTCATTCTTAATGAATGAGATTCACCCATTTTGAGTGAAAAATTATCAACCACATAATATGTAAAATTTGGACAAAAATTTATGTAAATTGTGCGTAGCTTTGGACCAACACTCATGAATTTTCCAACACCATTCACATTTTTTGTTTGACTGTTCCTTTACGAATTCACTGGAAAATTTTTGTCCACAAACAGAGTCGTCCTATCCTAGACGGCAGTCCTCATTTCTTTCTCACAACGTACTTTGACTTTTAATACGGAGTATTTCTTTGAATAAATAACTTTATTTGTAATGTAATTTCCTCCTATTTCTAGATGTTTTAATTTTCGCAGCATAAAATGGATACTGAGAAAGGAAAATGATATAGGAAGTTCAATTTTCCAAGACATGCAACGAAAATTGCCATGATAGAACAGTTTTTTCTTTTCCTTTCTAGAATTATAGTTAAAATGTAATAATTATAAATTATCTATTTCAAATATAATTTGGGATCACACAAATTTGTGAAACTTTCTCACCGATCATTATCAGTTCGACGGGTCAAACCGGGTAAGGTCAATATTGAAAATGCAAATTGGAAACTCAATTCATGGAAAAATCTCTAACAAACAAATTGTATCTAAAGCAAAGGCTTAATCAATGTAAGATGCAGGAGGGTTCAGACTTGTGCATCATATTATTAGTGTCTTCAACCAGATGATTTTAGATATGGTCAAGATTGGAGATTAAAACAAGGCAACGATCTTGCTATATTGATTACCTCATTCCTTGAACATCTGGTGACTACTCTTACTGTCTTACATACACGAAAGACACAATTAAATACAATGAGTACTATGCAGCCCCGATAGCTCATAATAAGTGTATGCAGAATGCAAGAGATGGCTCTATTAGCTCTTTGACTCTAATACTTTAAATTTTGATGTAGAAGTATTAATGGTTGCTTCTTGTCACATACTACATTCATGTCCTCCAATCCCTTGAGGTATACGTACACTCACCATGACCTACATCACTTTGGCTTTGTACATTTCTATTATTTTAATGGAATTCATCATCATTTTGATATAAAAAAAAAGTTTGAAATTTTTAAAGTATACATTAAGAAAATATACTTTATTTATATTGATGATTGTCCGTAAATTTAAGCAAAGTACATATCCCATCGCATCCTCCAATATAGTCTAAATTTGTCAATTATGAGTTTTTCGGGATCTTACGAGTATTGTAACACTAATATGATTGATCCACGACTTTCAAATCGGCCTTGCAAATTTAATCCATGACTATTTTTTTTTTCTTAGCACAACCGGCTAAATTTTCGTCCATGGCTCAAACCTACTATAAAGGGGAAAAAAATATTTCCGATCACAAATGGACGGAAATTTAGTCGGAAGGACCATTTGTGCTAAAAAAAAATGATAGTCGTGGATCAAGTTTGCAAGGTTTGAAAGTTATCGATCAATCATATTAAAGCAACAATACTCGTGGGATCAAAAGTGCGAAAAACTCTAAATTATATCTAAGGCATACGATGGATACCTAACAAGAATACCCAGTCATCTGAAAAACTCTCTCTCTAGAACACATCTAGGGTTTTCGCATCCATACTAGGGTTTGTAGGTTTTCGCAAGGTCGCCGGTGGAACCGTTCGGTCGTATGGCCGGTAATACTCAGGGAATGATTGGAGATGAGGACTGAGGATTGCAGCGGCGGAACGATGTCACCATGCGGCCTCCTACGCTGGAAGTTGCGGCGGACGATGAGGCGGGTGTGGCGGCAATTACCGATCGCTGGGCAGACTGGGCGTTAGAGGAGGAGAATGCTGCGTTTGTGCCGGCAGTGGGTGAAGAGGACGACGGTGAGGTGGGTGAGGAGGAAGAGACATGGAAGGTGGTTGGCCGTTTTCTCACGCAGAAGATGATAAAGCTTGATTTTATGAGACAGATCTCGCATCTGTGTGGCAGCCGGTTAGAGGAGTGCAGGTAACGGAGATCCAAAAAGGTTTATTCCTGTTCGTTTTCTTTCATAAAACAGACATGGATTATGTTTTGAATGGTGGCCCCTGGGCGTTCAAGAATAATGCGTTGATTTGTCGAGAAGTCCGGGATGGTGTGTTGCCGGGGGATATCCAACTGAATATGATTGATATGTGGATACAGCTACATGATATGCCCAGGGGATATACGTCGCAGGCTATTTTGGAACAAGCGGGGAATTTTATGGGCACTTTTATTAAACATGATGACCGTTATGAAGGGGCTCCGTGGTTAACTTTCCACCGGATTCGGGTATCCATACCGATTGATCGCCCTTTACGAAGGGGGATGAAGTTGATGAAGAGGGATAAGACTACTGCATGGGTCACTTTCCGGTATTAACGGTTGCATAAGTTCTGTTATTTTTGTGGGTTCATGGGGCATCTACACACGTTTTGCATTCATGCAAGGGAGGCAGGAATACCACTGGAACGGTACCCGTATGGTCCGGATATGCGTGCTGGTGGATCTCGGAGCACTCCTAGAGCGGTTGGGGATAGCTGGCTCGTACCGGTAGGGGGGCGTTCGCGTCCGGTGGTGTCTCGGGAACCGGTTGGTGTTACGGCTGTCGTGGATTTGGAGAATGGGGGTGGAACGGGAAAGGTGGTGGAGGGGTGTGTGGTGGCATCGACGAAATGCCGACGGCAGGCGCAGGTGGATGGGGCGGAGGATATGGGTAGTAGGGGTGATATCACAATGCAAGATGGCTCAAAAAACTTGTCCATGGCGGGAGCTGGTGCCCAGCCCCGCCCATCATCATGAGTACTTTGAGCTGGAACTGTCGTGGCTTGGGCAATCCACGCACAGTTCGACAGATTGTGGGCCTAGCGTCCAGTAAGAAGCCTGATTTTGTGTTTTTGATGGAGACCAAGGTGCCGCAGGTACGTGCAGAACGGATCCGTGTTAAGCTTGGGTATGAGGGTTTGTTTTATGTTGATAACGATGGGTTGAGTGGAGGAATGGCGCTTTTATGGAGGAAGAATAATACGGTCAGACTATTAAGCTACTCGCAGAGTCATATTGATGTGGAAGTTAGCTTGTTTAATAAGTTATGGCCCATGACATGTATATATGGTATCCCCGAGCGAAATAGGCGGGAGGAGACATGGGATTTACTTGGCACTCTGAAGAATAGATCCTTGCTGCCCTGAGTGGTGATAGGGGACTTTAATAATCTCCTATATCAACATGAGAAGAAGGGGGGAAATCCGTACCCTAATAGCCAGCCTATTACGAGGTTTCGGAGATGCTGTGGATGGCTGTGGCTTGTTGCAGATGCCAATGAGAGGCCACCAGTTTACGTGGGAGAAGGGATAGGGGACGCTAAATTGGATAGAGGAGAGGTTGGACAAGGCCCTAATAATGAATGATTGGGGTCTGATGAATGAGAACGCATGGTTGGAGAACATTCGGACCGGGGCCTCGGATCACTCGATTCTTTTCCTCAGTATAAATGCGATTTGCATGCCAAGGGGAAGGGGGCCGCGGAGATTCAGGTTTGAGATGGCTTGGTTGTTAGATGAAGGGTGCAAAGAAGTGGTAGAAACGGCCTGGCAGGAGGGGAGAACGGAGGGATTGCTGTATTGTCAGCAGTTGTGTGGAGAGAAGTTAATGCGGTGGGGGGGAGACCAGTTTCATAAATTCGGTAAACGAATTAAGCAGCTACAACAGAGGCAGGATACCATTCGGAATAAGCGAGATTTGGTGGCGCTAGCTGAGTACCAACAGATTGAGAATTCCCTGAAACGAATTGAGATCCAGGAGGATGTGTTTTGGAGACAGCGAGCCAAGCAACACTGGCTTCGCGGGGCAGACGCGAACACAAAATTCTATCACAGGTATGCCTCTGCTCGTAGGAAAAAGAATTTTATTTCTAGTATTAAATGTGATGCTGGTAACTGGGTGGAGGGGGAGGATATGCATTCCACTATACTAAAATATTTTGAGAATATTTTTGCCTCTAATGGATGGCTGTGATGATCCGCTTTTTGGGGTCCTAACCCCACGAGTGACCTTGGAGCAGAATATGATGCTAGACCGCCCTTTTGAAACTGATGAGGTAAAGAGGCTCTTTTTTCAATGTATCCGGATAAGGCACCGGGTCCGGATGGGTTAAACCCGGGTTTTTACCTGCAGTTTTGGGAGGTAGTGGGAGGAGATGTATCTGGCTTTATAACGAATGTCTTGAATTCCTGTGTATTCCCCGAGGGTTTGAATGATACTAACATTGTTTTGATCCCTAAGAAAGAGGTGCCTGAGACAGTTGCAGATTTATGGCCGATTGCGTTGAGTAATGTCGTTTATAGAGTTATGGCTAAGATGATAGCAAATAGGATGAAAACGCTTATGGGAGGATTGATCTCAGAATCCCAGAGTGCATTTATTCCGGGAAGGCTTATCACTGACAACATCTTGGTGGCGGCTGAGGTGGGGCATTATCTAAATAGAAAGCAATGTGGTGTAGTGGGTTGGAGTGCATTGAAACTAGATATGTCAAAGGCATATGACAGAATGGAGTGGATCTTTCTAGAAAGGATGCTGACCGTTATGGGTTTTAGTGAGAAGTGGATAAAACTCATTATGCTGTGTGTAACGACTGTTAATTATACTATAATGGTCAACGGTATGGCAGGGGTGCGTAAAACCAACCAGGGGTCTCAGGCAGGGAGACCCTCTCTCTCCGTATTTGTTTATTATTTGTGCAGAGGCTCTCTCGATGATATTACAGTATGAACTGTTAGCAGGCTCTATACATGGATGCAGAGTAGCTAGGGGGGCACCGCATGTATCACACCTATTTTTTGCAGATGATAGTCTACTATTTTTCAAAGCAAATATCCAGGAGGCGGGAGTTATAAGGCAATGCCTTGCAAGGTATGAAAAATTGTCAGGCCAAGTGGTGAACTATAATAAATCTAATATATGCTTTAACAGAAATACCCAGGAGGATCACAGGGCACAGGTAGCGGATTATCTGGGGGTGGTGCAAGCACCCAACTTTGGGAAATATTTGGGTTTACCTTCCTTTGTGGGGAGGAATAAGAGAGCTGTTTTTTCTTATGTGGAAGAGAAGATTAGGCAGCGAATTGGTTCGTGGAGTAAAAAGTTGCTTTCTCAGGCTGGTAAGGAAGTATTGTTGAAAAGTGTAGCGCAATCTATGCCTACCTTTTCCATGAGTGTTTTTTTTGTTACCTGAGACAATTTGTCAGTCAATTGAGCGAACTATGAATAAGTATTGGTGGGGGAATGGAAGAGAAAGGGGAATACATTGGAAGGCTTGGGACAGGTTGTGCGTACCGAAAAAGTATGGTGGTATGGGTTTTAAAGAGCTTAGGGCTTTTAATCTAGCTATGCTGGGAAAACAGTCATGGCGTTTTCTAACAGACCCAGAAACACTCGCAGCAAAAATTTATAAAGCAAGGTATTATCCCACAACCAGTTTTACTGATGCAACTATTGGTAATTACCCAAGTTACTGTTGGAGAAGTATAATGGCAGCCCATGCAATGGTGATCTCAGGGGTGCGAAGGAGAATTGGGAATGGACAGACAACGTTAATATGGGGGCATCCGTGGTTACGAGATAATCCTACCCCATTGATTCAAACAGAAATGCCAGAGCAGTTGAGAGAGGCACGGGTTGCAGGATTAATTGATTTACAGACACACACATGGGATCCACATATTTTATCTGACTTATTTATTTCTGAGGATGTGGAACGAATAAATATGATCCTTATTAGTCCGGATTACGAGGACTCATGGTATTGGATGAGTGACCCAAAGGGGACATATACTGTGAAGAATGCATATAGGCGTATTGTGGGTGACTATGAAAATAACCCCGTGATGTTTGATTAATGGATTTCAATGTGGAAATTAAAAGTCCCCGCCAAATGGAAGACTTTCTTGTGGAGAGCCATATGTGATATTTTGCCAACTACCATTAACTTCATATTTAAAAGGGTAGAGGTGGACCCAATATGCCCAATGTGTGGTTTAGATCATGAAGATGTGTTACATGCTTTAGTGCTCTGTGAATATTCTAGACTTGTTTGGAATATAACACAATTGCCTATCACTAATAGTATTGCAGACTCTTTTACAACATGGCTAAAAGGGGCTTTGGCGATCTTGACGGAGGAGCAGACCCGATTGATGGTAGCGGTGTTATATTATATTTGGTGAGCCAGAAATTCGGCTGTCTGGAAGGGATCTATGACGCGGCCTACCCAATTAGCCAGAGCAGCAGCCGCAGCACTTCAGGCGTACGGCGCTGCCCAGGACTACCGTACCAAGCCGGCTGCGGTGTCGGTGCCATTAACCGAACCGGGGGAAGGGGGTCCACGGTGTTATGTGGACGCGGGCTTCCGTCACGACACAGGCGAGGCTACGTACGACATATTACTAATAGCGCCAGATGGCTCTTTTGTGGCAGCAAGGAATGGCAAATTACCGATTTGTTTCTCACCACTTATGGCGGAGGCGCAGGCATACAAGGAAGCACTGTCTTGGTTACTTGAACGGAACAACACATCAGTAAGTTTACTCACGGATTGCATGGAGTTGACTACGATTATCCGGCACCATCACACGCCGATCCATTCGTACGTTGGGGTCACGATTGACCAATGCAGAACACTTATGTCTTTATTTAATCGTATTGCTTTAAATTACATCTCTAGACAGGTTAATTTACATGCGCATACTTTAGCTTCGTTAGCATTTACACAGGATCAAGCTATGTACCGGGATGCTATCCCACCTGATGCTATTTCGGCTTTGATTCATTAATACAATCGCAAGATTGACCTTCAAAAAAAAATATCTAAGACATACAACATTAGGAATGCAAATTGAAGTGCACAAGCTTATAAATCAATCATATCATCACCTAATTGCACGGCAACAAATCAACCTAACAAACCTCCTTAATTATAGTCAATTATATGTTTTAATTTTCAAAATTTTAGCCGACCTAGAAAGGTCATGCATGCAATGAGCTCGGTATGGATGACTGGATGTTACCGCTTGGATCAAAATATTTTACTAGGTGTATTATCATTAAGGTAAGTTTGATCTTTTTTGAGTGTCTAAGAAAAACTGGCATGTGACCATTATCTAAGGATGTCCAGCGGTAAACCTAGTATTTTAATCCTAATTAGTAAAAATTTACAATGAGATAAATTAATTTAGGTTTTTCGCTTTTCATCTTTTATGGTTATAAAACCCGTGTGCCCATTTCTGTAATCAAAGCGCTACTTCCAAGTTCCAACTGACAGAAACACATAATAATATTTTGTTTGTTCAGTTGAGATAGATAATGGAGCTCCAACTTCCATTCAACCTCTTTTCCTTCTGTCTCTTTCTTTCCTTCATCACTTTAATCCTCAGACGACAATGGACGGAGCGGAATACCGGGAAGTTGCCTCCCGGACCGTGGAAGCTGCCACTCATCGGAAACATGCACAGTTTAATGGGTGCAATCCCACACGTTGCCCTTAGAGACATGTCCAAAAAACACGGCAAGGACCTCATGCACCTTCAACTTGGACAAGTTTCAGCCGTGGTGGTCTCGTCGGCCGAGGTAGCCAAACTGTTCCTCAAAACTCACGACCTCGACTTCGCCGATAGACCCAGAGTTCTCGCCGGCGACCAGATCTTTTACAACAGATCTGACCTCTTTTTCAGTCCTTACGGTGATTACTGGAAGCAAATGCGCAAAGTTTGCATGACGGAACTCCTCAGTGCCAGAACCGTTCGTTCCTTCAGCCACATCAGGCAGGATGAGATCCATCGTCTGTTGGATCGTGTCCGTTCATCGTCCCACAGCCCAATCAATATATTTGAGGAAATGTCCATCTTTACCAGCTCCATAATTTGTAGAGCTGCGTTTGGTAAGACCAATATAATCTCCAATGATATGCGACTTAAAGTCTTTCTTCTTTTTTTTTTTTTTTTTTTTTTTTTTTTTTTAATGTTATAATGTTATCCGATCTGTAAAAATAAAGGAGCCTTTAGTAAATGACTGTTGTGTTAGAGAGTTTGATTAGTTGATAGTATTATGTGATCATAGAAAAATGTTTCGTAAATTAAGTGTTAGTTGTACTCTTAACTATAATTATATACAAAATGACTTTTTCAAAAAGTTGATCGATTTGAGTAGATTTTTGAATTTTAGCATTTAGATTAATAAATTGTTATAAAAAGTTAATTAATCAAACACTTATATTGATTTTTAAACAAAATCAAACAACTAATAGTGGTCAAATAAGCCAAAATTGGCTTATAAGCTAACTATTTTACCAAACAAGGCCAAAATGATATTGGTCCTGTTTGGAAAAAAATTTAGCTTATCAACCAATTTTGGCTTATTTGACTTTGTTAATAATAGTCAAATAGTTAATAATAGTCAAATAAGCCAAAATTGGTTGATAGGCTAAATTTTTTTCCAAACAGGACCAATATTATTTTGGCTCTGTTTGGTAAAATAGTTAGTTTATGTTGGTACCGTTGGTAGAAAACACAAATAATAATAAAAAATAAGATTATTATTTTCCTGGAACTAAGGGAAGAAAAGATGAAGAAATTTGGCTAGTGTTTGGTGTTGGGTTTTTGCAAGATTCAAGTAAGCACTCTTTCCTTAAAACCTTATTTGCAACCTCCCAAAGATGCTAGGAGCGTTGTGGCCTAGGCTTCCCAGGATAAAACTTGCTAATGATTCAATGTTTGAGCACTCAAACAAGGAATCCGGCGAGCAAGACAATGGCTATGAACACAGTAGGCCAAGAAAGAGTAGAAGCAGAGAGGTTTTGAAGCTGGAAAACCGAACTTTCGTGTTCTATTGCTGTGTGTAAAACTCTACTGCCTCTACCCTCTCTTATATAGGGTTGAAGGAGCCAATAGCCTTTATTATGGCAATTAAAAATGACATTAAAGCTGCCTTCCAACAGCTATAACAGCAGGCCACTACCTGGGAATTGAATTCAGAATTCAAAATTGGAATTAATAGACAATTAATTCCGTAACAGATGAATTCAATCCCCTCAACAGTCAGAACTTTCGGGTTCCTGACCGTTAGCGTACAGGGTTCGGTCTCAACTTTCGACCTCATCCAGTTTTGGCCCTTGCACCTTTCGTGGACTCTGTTGCACGAGAGTTGTGCTCTCGGCGCACGAGAGTGGCTATACCAGTTGGAAAATGACCGAAGTTTGGCATAACTTAGCCCGCAAGGCCAGCCAATTTCCGGACGACATTCGTGCCCCCAGGTGCCGGCGCACACGAGCTCGGGCTTGAATCAAGCCTTTTTCAATCTCTGCTAGTTGGAATTTGATTTGCACACCCCCCCCCCCCCCCCCGCGCGCGAGAGAGCCTCTATGCTATACAATTCTACAAGCTTCAAAAGAGCTCTTGTATATAAGGGGGGAAAATCTTCATTCCAAAGCAATGTGGGACAAAAAACTCACTTTTTCCCTTCATTTTCCAACTCAAATGGGTCTACTTTGAGAATCAATATCTCATTCACCCATTATTCGTTTTGAGCGTACAATATATCGATCTCTTCGTCTCACTACGAAGAATCCGAATCCACTTTAACCCGACCCAAATCGGAAGTGGACCCCACTGATAATTGTACCACAAAATAGCCACTTAACATGCTATTTTATGTCATTTTAAGCTATTTTTTCCAACAGTTTATAGGCCAATTTTGACTTATTTGACCACTATTAGTTGTTTGACTTTGTTTAAAAATCAATATAAGTGTAAATTCAAAAAAAAATACTCAAAGCAATTTTTTCAATTAGCTTTTTGAAAAAAAAAAAAAAAAATTATACCATTCAAACAGCTATCAGCTAACAGCTAATTTACCAAACACCTTTTTACAATCCGCTAATGTTATCAACTAGTTATACCCTCTAATTAGCCCAATTAGCTATTTACCAAACATGGCCTTTTTTTATAAAAATTAAAAGCAACATATATAAATGCATTTATAATTTTTTAAAGTTGAATATATGCAGGTAAAACACTGAACAAGGCAAAAGAGTTGCTTAAGGTTATAGACGAAATATTGATCCTGGGGAGTAGCTTTTGCATTGCCGATGCATTTCCTTCTTGGAAAATCCTTCACTTGCTGGCCGGAGAAAAGAGTAGGATGGTGAAAGTTCGGCGCAAAGCTGACGAAATCATGGGAGACATCATTAACGAGCACAGAAACAACTTGGATTGCGGCAAAACGGGGAGTGGTGAGTCAGGTGCCGAGGACATAGTTGATGTCCTCATAAAGCTCAAGGATAGCAACACTCTTCCTGTGTCCATCACAGACGACAACATCAAATGTGTAATTCTCGTACGTATCTGTTACTATACGTTACTATACATACTTTTAAACATGCATGCAAATATATTTGTCTTGTCAAGGATTCACTACCCAAAAGCACAAGATGTTGGGTCACCACTTGTTAGGATTAAGAGCTTACTAAAATTGAAGCATGTGCTCTATCTCAACTAAAAGTCTAAGCTGCCACCACCACTTGTTAGGATTAAGAGCCAGCTGAGATTTGGATTGCACATGCTCAACACGCCCCCTCACCCCCTCACGTGTGAGTCAGTGGGTTCCAAGCAATATGGGGTGACCCATGACCTAGCAACACGCACATGCTCAACACGCCCCCTCACCCCCTCACGTGTGAGTCGGTGGGTTCCAAGCAATATGGGGTGACCCATGACCTAGCAACACGTGTACCGTAGTCGCTTATGGGGTGACGTAGAGATTCAAACCCATGACCTTTGGTCTGGCTCTGATACCAAATTGAAGCATGTGCTTGATCTCAACTAAAAGCTTAAGCTGATAGAAGGGTGGGTTCCAAGCAATATGGGGTGACCCATGAGTCATGACCTAGCAACACGTGGACCGTAGTCGCTTATGGGGTGACGTAGAGATTCAAACCCATGACCTAAAAGCTTAAGCTGATAGAAGGGTGGGTTCCAAGAAATATGGGGTGACCCATGACCTAGCAACACGTGGACCGTAGTCGCTTATGGGGTGACGTAGAGATTCAAACCCATGACCTAAAAGCTTAAGCTGATAGAAGGGTGGGTTCCAAGCAATATGGGGTGACCCATGACCTAGCAACACATGGACTGTAGTCGATTATGGGTGACGCTGAGATGGGGTGACGTAGAGATTCAAACCCATGACCTAAAAGCTTAAGCTGATAGAAGGGTGGGTTCCAATGGGTGACGCTGAGATGGGGTGACGTAGAGATTCAAACCCATGACCTAAAAGCTTAAGCTGATAGAAGGGTGGGTTCCAAGCAATATGGGGTGACCCATGACCTTGCAACACGTGGACCGTAGTCGATAGAAGGGTGGGTTCCAAGCAATAGGGGGACCGTAGTCGATAGAAGGGTGGGTTCCAAGCAATAGGGGGACCGTAGTCAATAGAAGGGTGGGTTCCAAGCAATATGGGGTGACCTATGACCTAGCAACATGTGGACCGTAGTCGCTTATGGGGGGTAACGTAGAGATTCAAACCCATGAGGTGACGCTGAGATTTGAACCTATAACCTTTGATCTGCCTCTGATACCAAATTGAAGCATGTGCTCCATCTCAACTAAAAGCCTAAGCTGATAGTTGGATTGCACATTAATAGTTATATGCTCAACAACTAATACGTCAAAAGTTGTAGTTAGTACCGAAGGGCACAACTTTATTTACTTATAGACCACCATCACAATTTTTAGAGGCACTTCACCATTCTCCGCCCAACAGTCCCCTAGCCACCAATTGATAGAGCTGACATTTTACCGGCCTCCGCCCAATATGTTTTAACCAATCTGGTTGTCGTGAGTGCCTATATGTGCACTCTTATCCCTTAAGAGAAGTCCGAAGTTCAAAGAGTAATCTTGTATGAAAAAACTAATATAGCTAGTCAGACTTTGCCCCTTAATTGGACCAACCCCATTATTGTGTGGGTCATGGTCCATATAGCTGTGTGGACAATACTTTCAAATAATGTACATTCAGTACACAAATAATATACTTTTAGTATATTAAAATGTACTTTTTGTTACGGTCCACACAGTTTTGTTATGGTTCACACATCACTATGTGGACCGTGGTTCGCACAATAATTTACCGTACTAACGAGATTAATTTAAGTATGGTACGAGTTTAAAGATGAATCCTTATAGTTAGGGTCTACTTAGGACATCTGTGATCTAATACAGACAAAAAAAAATTGCTTTGCTTGTAAGTTGTAATTATTGCGGTACGTGATGATACGATGCAGGATATGTTTGGAGGAGGAGTGGATACATCAACGACAACAACAGCGTGCGCCATGGTGGAAATGGTGAAGAATCCGAGGGTGTTGGCCAAAGCACAAGCCGAGGTGAGACAAGCTTTCAAAGGGAAACAAACGTTGTTGTTAGACGAGAATGATGTGGAAAAGTTGCCATACTTGAGTTCAGTCATCAAAGAAACGTTGAGGCTTCACCCCACGGGTTCCATGATTTTGAGGGACTGCAAGAAAGAAACTGTGGTCCGCGGATACACTATTCCACCCAAAACCAGATTAATCATCAACGCTTGGGCAATGAGTAGAGATCCCGAGTACTGGAAAGATCCGGAGAGCTTTAAACCAGAGAGATTCGAGGATAATCCCATGGATTACAATGGAAGCCAATTGGAATATATGCCATTTGGGGCAGGAAGGAGGATATGCCCAGGCATTTCATTTGGGTTAGCAAATGTTCAGACTCCTTTGGCATATTTGCTCTACCACTTTGATTGGAAAATCCCTCATGGAATCACACCTGATGGACTGGAAATTGCTGAAAAACCTGGAATTGTCATAAAGCCAAAGAATGACCTTTTATTGATTGCTGCTCCTGCCTCTCTTGCTGCTGCTTAACTATATATTGTTTACTCATATCATGCATGCATGCATCTACATACCCATTGCCCACTTCCAATTAGTATTATAATACCTAAATTGATGTATTATTATTACATCCAGAATAATGCACTTTCTGCCATGTAATTAAATTAAAACTACAACTTCTTCTTGTTTATATATCAAGAATAATTATAAATCTATAATAATTACGAGAATGTTATTGTATTGTCCTCATTTCCCCCTTTTTTTTTTTTGAACTGTTGATCATTCGGACATAGGAATGATTATTTTGCATTTGTTTTTTTAACCAGAAACATCACTGCTGGAAATCTGCATTTTTCCGACCACCCAAAAATGATCAGAAAAGGGAGATTTCCGGTCGGAAATGCAGTTTCCGACCACTTCATGGATTCGAAAAAAAAGCCCTCGCTGTTACCGACAACTACTCAAGGTCGTCGGAAATACCGGCTTCTTTTTGAGGACGTCGGAACTACTAGTTGTCGGACACAGAGAGCATATTTCCTACCACTGGTGGTCAGTAATTGGTCGGAATTACCATCCACCGGTGGTCGGTAAGATTTACAAAGAAAAAATTAAAAAAATTGAATTACCGACCACTAGGTGGTCGGTAAGATTTACTAACAAAAAAAATAAAATTTAAAATTTTGAATTAGACCTATTACAATTATACAAATTTCAGCACCACAATATTAAATTCTACAATACAATTAACAATTTAAGAAAATCAAACATTACTCAATCATTTAAATCAAGGTGTAGCAATTATTTCACCATAAAGAATACGTTTGTCAAAATATTAGCTAAACATGCATGCTAATAAGATTTTGTAGCAATTGTTTCATCTTCCAAATGAGTTATAAGAAGCTTAAAACAATTGCTACAAATGGTCTATTCTTAAGTGTTACTACAAATGAGTCATAAGCATCTATTTAAAGTTCTAAACCATAAATGGCTACCACAAAACGGGAGAAACTTTTGGGTTCAATGAAGGGTGAAAGAGGATTTGACGAAAATTTAAAAAGAAAATTGATTGCTCTAGTAGACAACTTAGATATCTAGGTACCTATCGGGATTATTTCTCATTTGGAAACGTGAATTTCTCTCTAACTTGAGGCCCCGATGATTTTTTAGAAAATAAGCTACGCTTTGTCGCTTTCCAACCGAGTGAATCTGCTTTTGCATAGCCTTTAGGAACACCTCGACCTGTAAGAAAAGTTTTGTTAACTCATCATATGCATTTAAAAACAAAAATTAAACAATATTTCCTTCTTTTTTCCTCTTCTTTAGATTATACCAAAATTTTGTTTAATTGACTGAAAACAAAATTTTTCCTCTTCTTAATAACTATTAAAGTCTTGGACAACAAAAGCTCCAAATAAAAGAAGGCACTATTATCAAGGTCAAATGAAAGCAATTTCTCAAGTATAAACAGAAGGCAATTGTAGCTCAAACGAGCATCATTCACCTCTGGCTTCCTCCAGGCTCCAGCTATTCTCTGTCTTTTCCTAAGGAGAGCAAGAGCGGCCATTTTGGCTTGCTGATTCCAAAGCCCTTCTTTCTGAATGAAGAACCATCAACAAACTAAACCATGGTGGCCTGAGAAATAAAGCCTTAACAAGAGATTGGAAATTAAAGTAAACCACTATAAAGAATAACTACTGTGAGAATACTCTATTTCATCAAAGTAACTTTCCAAAAGAGATCAAGTCAATGACTTTAAATTTTTTACTCTTGCCGACATTCTCTAACTGGCACTTGACTCAAACCGCTTGCCTAAACCAGTAAACCATGCAAGGGTTTCATTAGAATTCAATATCCCCTTCCCCTTGTTTCCTACAACTTACTTGTGGTTCTACGGATGCAGATGAAATCTGTAGCCACAACCTAGAGTGTGGAAGAGATAAATCTTGCCTACTAACTCTGAACAACGAGGAGTTAAACTAGACCAGTCTAGATTGTCTAAACTGACAAATTCAAATCAAAAAGACTAATAACCGACTCCTAAATTGGTTTGGGTTACCCCATCTGGAATTGTTAATACTTAATAGTATGAGATTGATTGAGCTTACTTGAATTTCAGTATAAGCATAACAGGTCCAAAAATTTAATCTTTTGCAATTAGCATGTCATCCTGCATGAGGCAACAAAAGCATATATAGAATGTTTTGGATTCTCTACATATTGAAGATTTTAACTGCATCCATCTTTTTATGATTGAATTATAGTCTAGAAGGTTTTTACCAGGACATCTGTAAATATAGTTGGCTGGATGAAATAGTCTTTTCTGTCCAATGGCTTACCACCAGTTACCAATATAGCACCCTCCCTCTTCCCATGCTCTATGAAAGTATCTTCTCATACTGGTTTTTGCTAGCCTAAATGCATCAAATAGACATGCATGTTAAAGCATATTGGTATTGGTAAACTTAATGGTGTATATGGCTTGTTTCAAGCAAACTAGATCATACTTGGGGTCCCTGTTGAACATTTGGATCAAAAGGGTCATCAACTACCTTTGCCTTCGCCTTTGCGACCACTTTCTCAACAAACTTGTCATAAATTCCTTCCTGGACAAACACTCGTGAGCCAGCCACACATATTTCACCCTGCCAAAATGCCAAATTAAAACCCCAATATCAATCAGTATATCTACATGCTAAGAGTTGAGGAAAGGAAACCTGGGATGGATATTACCTTATTATATGCGACACCAGCTAAACCAAGATAGCAATTAGAAGAAATGCATAGTAATGATCTATATAGCTAAATTCTCACATGCTCTTGTTTAAAAAAAAAAAAAAAAAAAAAAAAAAGTTTACATAATAAGAATTAGATAAGGCCACCTTAATGTGCAGTTGCTCCTTTTTAGATCCCACAATGACCTTTGTGTCCTGTTTTGATTGAGTGACCTTAGTTCCAGGAAAGATAAAGGTAGTAGTAAAACAGCTTAACTAATAGGACAATGGCAATTGACAACCAATTGAAGTTAGGGTAGATAGGTCTTGAGGAGATAATAAGAATCAGTGGTTTTTAAAATCATTTTTAATAATAGCGAAGATGGAGTGTGAAAAAAGAATAACCTTCAAGATGAGGTTCTGTCACGTGATGAACATCAGAAGTGAAACTTCCACTGAGAAATTCAGCATAGATTGTTGCACCCCTTTTCTGCTCACTCAAACAAGGAAAATTCGGGTTGCATGTGATGATAAGGAATGGAATGAAACTACTAGACTTGGGAAGTACATGCGAGAGTTTACCTTTCCGTGCTCAAGTTCTTCCAGAAGCAGAACTCCAGCTCCTTCACCCATGACAAACCCATCGCGGTCCTGTCAATAGCAATATCAGCAGATGCAAGTAATTCTAATCTAACAGAGAAGATGCAAATGAAAGAAATGGCATTAAACTATCCCAAGGCCGTGAAGCTCTATGAGAAAGTGCCCTGCAAGCAATAAATCCACCAACTCCTGCAACAAAGACGTTCGATATGTGACAGCCAAAAATAGCTAGCTAAATCAATGTATAATTACAAAAGAAGATATAATAACAGTTGGTATAATTACTGAATCAGATCCCCCAGAAAGCATCATATCCTGAAACTCTTAAAGCATTTTAAACAATATAAAGTTCAACTCATCAAGATATAGTCATCGTTTTAACCACATTAAAATTATCAGTAAAGTTCATGTTGTAGGAAGTAGGCAAATCCACTTACAGCTTCACCTCTGATGATGTGGTGTATGTATGATTCTTATAGGATAATAGAAGCATAGTTTGGTGATCTTAGCCTAACAGTTTATGTATATTGAACATCAAGAGTCATACATAACCCCTTTATGCATATTGAACAGCAAGAATCATACATACACCCACTGCATTTAATTAATCCAAACATGTGATTAATCTAGTATTCTAGTGCAAGGAAATCCAGTGCATTTAAGCATTCCAGTGAACGGAACTTATATCGATTATTATTTTCATGACATACAAAGTACTCCTTATATTGCATTGCCTCAATGGTGAAAAGAGCTAATGCTGTTTAATTCACCATAATTACAAACTCACCTAAGAAAAGGTCAATCATAGCAATTAAAAAACTGCTCATGTCAATTTGGTTCATAGCAATTTGCTAAGCCACACACCTAAAATGATTTTGTACAATTCTACGCACAATTAGGAAATGACAGACAAATATGAAATCATGAGAATATAGATTTTACAATCCATACCAGTTCCTAATGATTCATAAATCTTTCTTTTCCAGGCAGCAACCACTAACCACCAAGTCAATTTTAATTAAACAATAACAATTCTAGACAATAAATCATCTATTAATCCTAAAAGAAATCAAGAAATGGAAATTTTACTGTCACAATACAAAATTTCAAATTCACCACTTTCAGAATTAGGAATTTAGGGATTAGGGTTTAACATTTGAGTAATACAACTAACCTGTAGCGCAGCAGAGACGGCAACGAAGATGAGCGAATTTGACGGGAAGAGGCGTGCGCTGTCTCGACGGGAAGAGGCTCGACGGCGACCTAGCTCTGAGACGGAAAAATCTCGACGGCGACCAAGCTCTGAGACGGAAAAGCTCGACGGCAACCAAGCTTGTTGTTGTTGACCAAGCTCTGCGACGAGAAGTGGCTCGACGGCAGCGAGAAATTTGCAGAGGCGGGAAGTATTCTGAGATTTGCAGAGTAAACGTGCGAGGTCCGCGAGGAGAAGAGTGAGCGCTGAGAGCAAATGCGCTTTTTGTCTTTTTGTTTTTTTCCAAGTAGAAAAGATGTCTAAGCAAATTGAAGTGTTTTGTTTTATTTTATTTTTACATACCGGAAATTAAGATTAATTAAAAAAATTAAACTGCCGAATAAAATTTTCAAACATTCCGATTACTAATTAAAAGTGGTCGGAAACTCCGACCTATTTGCGTCCACCACAATCTTTCAACGAAAAATTGAAAAAATGTAACTTTTTCCGACAAATTTTTTAGGTGGTCGGAAAATGGTCAGAAAATCAAAGATTTCCAGTAGTGCATTATTCTCACTTGAATATGACACACATATAAGGGTAGGATTAGGTGCAAACATGTGAATTTTAAAGTGCACCACACAGAGCTACAAAGTGCATGTTGAAAACCACGTTGGTAAAATCCAATAATAATCCTACGAAAAAAATTATTATTTTATGGAAATTTTGGAAAGGAAAGGACGAAGGAATATGGTTCGGGTTGGTGTAGGTGGTTAGCACGAGTCGACGGAATCACTCTTTCCTTAAAACTTTATTTGCTACCTCCCACAAGTGCTAGGAGCGTTGTAGCCTAGGTTTCATATGATAAAATGTACTACGGTTCAACGTTTGAGCACCCAAATGAATGAACCCAACGAACGAGAGCTTGGGATGAACACATTAGGCTAAGAAAATGAGTAGAATCAAAGATTTTTGTAGCTGGAAAATGTAAAAGAATTTCTTGTTTAAAAATTCTGTTGCTCTACTACTTCTTATATTGGGGTTTGAAGGAATTAATAGCATTTAGTTTGGCATCTAAAACTAATTTAAAAGCAGCTTGTAACTCCTGAAATAGCACGGCAAATATCTAGGATTTAAATTTGAAATTTAAAATTGGAGTTAATTAAAAATTTAATTCCGTAACTGATAAATTTAATCCCAGATGGTCAGAACCATTGAATTGTCCGGAACAACTCTAGTTGCAAGCCGAACCATCTGGCTCGTGTTGTTCCATAGATTCGGTCTTCCAAGGGGCGTGATTTGGCCTGGAAGGACGAACCCATCAGTTCGATACGCTGAAGGCCGAACTCATCAAGCCAGTACGCTGAAGGCCGAACTCATCAGGCAAGCCGAACCCATCAAGTGGCTTCTGTCGGAAAAATTATACGGAAGTTTGGCATAACTTATGCCCGCAAGGCCAGCCAGTTTTCCGGATGACATTCATGCCTGCACCTTAAGTACAAAACCCACGCACCTTAAGTAAGCACAAAACCCACGCACCTTAAGTACAAAACACACACTCCTTAAATTTGACATAGATAAAAAAATTACCAAATTGCCACCATGTTTTTTTTTTTTAATTTTAGTAATACTGGACGTTGATTTAAGCAAAATCAATTGCTCAAATTTAACTGCACAACCGCACCGGGCGCAATAACGCATTTGAACTTAATTGTGTATATATATATATATATATATATATATATATATATATATATATATATATATATATATATATATATATATATATATATATATATCTACTATACTAATAAGAGCCCAAGAGGCGTTAGGCCTATAATGGGTAGAAAAAATGGCGGTCAAATTTTTTAATCAAATGAATGGCTTAGATTGATCAGATTTTAATTTTTTTCTTGAGATTTTCTAATTTATCCTTAATGAATATGATTATCCGTTAACTTTTCCGTTAAATATTATCTTTTCAGTTAATTTCAGTTAGTTCACCGTTAACTTACTCATTGATTTCAATAAGAAAGGTCTTAGGTTCGAACCACATCCTAATCAAATTTGGCATAATTAGTACTATATTTTACTCTTATTAAATTAAAATAATAATTTAGTAGCTACAACAAAAAATAATACATATGCATTTCTTTAATTTAGAATTATGTGTCTACAATGCCTTTATTCAATAAAAATTATTCATTATCAATAAATTAAATAAGAGAAATAATTTCATTAGTTATATTGTCTTTATTTTTCTCCAATATAAAAATTCTTTACATTCAAAATTAAAATTCATCAGTTGAT
The DNA here is from genome assembly GCF_001879475.1 of Ipomoea nil. Classification (NCBI taxonomy): domain Eukaryota; kingdom Viridiplantae; phylum Streptophyta; class Magnoliopsida; order Solanales; family Convolvulaceae; genus Ipomoea; species Ipomoea nil. The sequence goes on along the minus strand of NW_017618453.1, from coordinate 260,904 downwards.
TATATTCGCTACATTGTCCCTACAATGTCTTTATTAAAAACAAAAATATTCATTATCAATAAATTAATTAAGAGAAAAAATTTCATTAGTTATATTGTCTTTATTTTTCTCCAATGTAAAAATTCTTTACATTCAAATTCATCGATTGATTATATTCACTACATTATCTATTATCTTTTTTTGTGCACTATTTTTTAATCAAATATCAAAGTTATAATACAAAATAATGCTATATATTTATTTACCAAGTATTTTATTAATACCATGAAAAAAATTTAAAATTTTAAATTAATAAAGTCAATTATATTAAGTACTTGAGGAATTTGTTCACAAAGAGAGTATTCAAATCACACAACAAATTGAAGTGAGAAACTACCTCGCAATGTTCTTGTTTGACAATCAGCAGTTAGCGGATTTGACCAGCAAATTATATCAACGGTTGGTAAAAAGATATTTGAAAAAGTTAGCCGTTTAAATTAACATTTAAAATCATCTAATGGTATAATAATAATAATAATAATAATAATAATAATAATAATAATAATAATAATAATAATAATAATAATAATAATAATAATAATAATAATAATAACAACAACAACAACAACAACAACAACAACAACAACAACAACAACAACAACAACAACAATAATAATAATAATTATTATTATTGTTTTAATAATATTTTTTTAAAAAAATATAGATGTGTTTTGGGGAAATTATTTTCAAAAACTCTAAGTAAAAATATTGTAAATTACAATGTTTGTATTTTCAGTGGTTTGGAACAAATTGTTGCTTCAAACTGTTGAATAACCAAAACAATTTCTTTAGCATTTTGATCTTTGGGTTACATTATATTTACCAATCGTCCAATATCTTTGGGTTGCATTATAATTAATTTTTTTTTAATTTTTACTACATCTAAATTCCTTAAATTAGGAATTTATTTATCCACAATAATTGAGTTTTTTCTCAAAATGGTCCCTCGACTATCGCTTATTCTCAATTTTACATTTCGACTTTTCATTGCACCCAATGTGGTCCCTTGACTTTTAAAAACTCCCCCAAATTGGTCCTCCGTTAGAAATTCCATCTATTGAGTGTTAAAATGAAGGGCATTTTCGTCCATTCACCTATTATATGCCTAATATACTCTGAAAAATAGTCGAAGGACCATTTTGGGAATAGTCGAGGGATCATTTTGAGAAAAACTCATTTATTTATTTCCATTTTTTAACACTATCAAATTAGAATTTCTATACATTTTTTTCTTACAAATATAAATAGTTAAAATCCACAATCAAATTTCAAAATTTTAAACGTTCTCTACAATTTTTTTCCTTTTGTCTAAACGTACAATTTTTTTTCCCTTATCCCTATCAAGTTTTACAATAAATTTCGTAACATTCATAAATACTCATATATATATATATATATATATATTTATATATAATCATATAATATATATATATATATATATAATCATATAATCATATTAAAACTTCAAAAGACAATCAATCACTATGTATTACATTAAATATTATTTTTATAGTTAAAATAAAATTATTAATTTTTTACGTACTATGGTAAACAAGTTTAAATTTCAAATTTAAGTTTATTAACATTCATATATAAAATACAAACAAACTTCAAAATGACAAGAACTTGTAATATTGGTAAATGATGAGACTTTAGGTTTAGAATTGTTTGTTTTGTGCTAATTATTTTTGCATTTGGTTTATTTTACTTGTCCTTTAAGACATAAAATTGATAGCCATAGTTCTAGACTCTCTTTAGCATGGTGTACTTCTGGGTAGATAGGCATTTGGAAATGGTAGCTATGGTTTGTACTAACTTTGGAATGAAACTAATGGCCTTACAGGCTAAGTTAAGCCAACTTTCCAAAAATATTTTCTAAGATTTTGTCATTGACCGAGAAGTGACGCGTCTCAGTTCGAAGAAGTGCCAGAGCATAGCGATTGATTGTAAAAATAATAATTTTATTTTCAAAAGGCATAGTGACCGAGAAGTGAAGAGTACATTTTGGGTGTCTAAACTGATAAAAATAGTAATGTTATTTTCAATGGTAAAAATAATATTTAATATGATACATAGTGATTGATTGTCTATTGAAGTTTTAGTGTGCAGTGGCGGACCCAGGAATTTTTTGCAGCGGGGGCAAAATATTAGCAAAATTGATAATTAGAAAAAAAAAATGAAACACTTAAAAAGTATATCCATAAATAATGTTGGATATAAGAAAATTATAAAACACATCAAAACATTATAAAAATATTCATAACAAAATATGAATATAATCAATTTGATAAAATAATTTGAATAAAAGATCCATTATAAATTACACATCTCATTTTTATTTTTTTTGGATAAACATCTCATCTCATTATTAATATATAAATGAAGATTATATTATTGTGTTAATAGTGGAATAATAAGAAAAAGAAATGCTGACAATAGATAGAGGAGAATCAAACGCTGGCCTGCATTTTGCCCACCCACGCGCTCATCCGACTAGGCCAAGCTACACTTTGTTAAAATTTCTCTATTTTATAATACTAATACTAAAACATGTACTATATATACACATATACATACAAAGGTTATATAAGGGGTAGGGGTGGGGGTGGGGTGAGTGGGGGCAGCTGACCCCACTGTCCCCACTGTAGGTCTGCCTCTGTTAGTGTGTGTGTGTGTGAACATAAAAAGTATATGAATATTATATTTTTGAAATTTACAGAACTTATTGTAAAACTTGATAGGATTAGAGGAAAAGTTTGTATGTTTAGACAGAAGAAACAAATTTGTATAGAAAGTTTAAAATTTTGAGGTTTGATTGTGGATTTTAACTATTTATATTTGTAAAAAAAAAATGTATAGAAACTCTAATTTGATAGTCTTACAAAAATGGAAATAAACAAAAATGAAGTAAATAAAAATGAAATAAATAAATGAGTTTTTCTCAAAATGATCCCTCGACTATTCTCAAAATGGTCCCTTGACTATTTTTTAGAGTATATTAGGCATATAATAGGTAAATGAACGAAAATGCCCTTCATTTTAACACTCAATAGACGGAATTTCTAACGGAGGACCAATTTGGGAGAGTTTTTAAAAGTCAAGGGTCCACATTGGGTGCAATTAAAAGTCGAAATGCAAAATTGAGAATGAGCAATAGTCGAAGGACCATTTTGGGAAAAAACTCATAATAATTTATTCAACAATAATGGTTGAACTAAATGAACACTGAGTAAAACACCTAAAGGACTGGTACCGTTGATTCATTCATTGATCTTGTATATATGTGCATTCATTAAATATATTAGAACCCTTTGCAGCAAAAATACATGGTTACTATTTAAAAAAAGTTTAGTAACAATTATAATGAATTTCTATATTGCATTGTATTCATATACTATGAATTACATGTTTAAATAAACAAATTAGACATTAAATTACTTATGTTGAACTTCTCATATATAATCGTGCATTGATATACTTTCAAATATGTATTTAATTATAAACATTGGGTAGAAAAAATGGCAATCAAATTATTAAATCAAATGAATAGTTCAGATTTTAATTTTTCCTTGAGATTTCATAATTTATCCTTAATTATATGATTATCCGATCCGTTAACTTTTCACTACTGGAAATTCTGAAATTTCCGACCACCTGAAAATGATCTTAAATTAAGTTGATACCAAAAAGTCCAAAAAGTGGTCGGAAATAGCAACAAAGGTTTTTCCGGATACCAAAAGTGGTCGGAACAAGACTTTCAACTTGATTTAAGATCACTTTCAGGTGGTCGGAAATTTCAGAATTTCCAGTAGTGTTTCCATTAAGTACCGTTACTTCACCGTTAGTCTAATTCTAATATTAAAGTCTAATATAGAATTATAACTACAACATTAATCTAATTCTAATATTAAAGTTTTAATAGAATTATAACCACAAATCCTACTACCGGAATCTCCTCAAACAATATTAGTATATATTTAATATTTTATGCTTTAATTTTTATTTGCTCTCCCTTATGTCCCGTATTTGGTTTCAACCATACCCATACAATTATTTTATTGATAATTATATCAATCTTAACTATATTATCTTGTATTTGTAAACTTAGAATTACCAATTTAAATACGCAAATTCAACATTCAATGATCTATATATGCATGAACAATTCCAATATAATCTTGCATTGATATACTTTAAAATACTTATTTAAGAAAAACATTGGGCATTATCACAATCGCGCAATGCGGTTAAAAAACTAGTATATATATATATATATATATATATATATATATATATATATATATATATATATATATATATATATATATATATAAAAGAAGGCGGATTCAAATGAAAGCAACCCATTGGTAAAAAGTGGCGACAAATCTCAACTGTGCATCAAAGTTTATCAATTGTAGAGAGTTTTAGTAAAAAAAAATGATATTAATTTTGTAATTATTGTAAACTTTTAAGTTTTCAATATTTATAAAATTAACTTTGCTCTTCTTTTTTTTTTTTAATATTTGAACAACCTTTAGCCGTTAATCTACCTAAATTGATAGATCATATTACTTTTTACTTTAGAACATGTTGATCGATTTTTACTTTTTACTATATATTCAAAAAAATTTATAATTTCAAAATGTAAAATTCTAAATACGTGTTTTTAAAATTTGAATACATATTTGTAGCATCAAATAATATTATTGTATAGGTCCCCAATTTTTTTAAGAATTAATTTCACTTTTGGTCCACGACTTTTGAGTTCTTATCACTTTTGGTGCACAACTTTAAATTTTTTCAGTTTTTGTGCCTAACTTTGTTATTTTTATCAGTTTTGGTCCTTCCAGCCAAATTTACGGTAAAATATTTCCAGATTTTATATTTTAGGGGCAAAATCGTCATCCCATGGAAAGATCTTCAATATTTAAACAAAAGAAAAATCATATTAAGAGGAAAAAAAGAGTTTGCCAATGATCGAAACTATAAATCTCATAGATCTGTATGGTTTCTGCCCGTCTTCCATCATCAAACACCTACAGATATGATTTTACAGTGATTTTGTTTAGATATTGAAGATGTTTCCTTGGGATGACGATTTTACCCCTAACAATATCAAATCCAGCAACATTTCGCTGTCAATTTGGCCGAAAGGACCCAAACTGATAAAAATAACAAAGTTAGGCATCAAAATTAAAAAAAATTTAAGTTGTGCACCAAAAGTGATAGAGCATCAAAAGTCGTGGGACCAAAAGTGAAATTAATTCTTTTTTTAAGACCGGCCCTGGTTTATGATATAAGATTTTTATAGGCTGATAAATTTTGAGGAAACTTTACAAGAGCTATTTAAATAATATTAGTGATGTTAAAAGAAATTTGGCATCAACTTTTCTTATATTATTGGCACATTTTATCTATCATGTAGTGTGATGACACCTCTGTTACTATTTTAAATGGGTAGTCACAGGATCGAACATCAGTCTTTGGGCTGAAACATTAAAGATTATAAAGTATACAATAGATAATACCTTGTAAATAATTATGAGTGTCAAAAATATTATTGACACATTTTCAAAAATAATTGGCAGCACCGGTCACCAATCATTATTGCATGGACCATGGTCCACACGATTGTGTGTACCATAAATAAAAAGTATATTTTTAATATACTAACAGGGCGTTTGGTTGGAGGGGGGCAATTACGTAGGAAAGGAATTGCAATTCCATGGGAGATGAATTACTGGGAATAAAGTGGTAATTTATATTTCAGTATTTGGTTTACAGGAATAAAATTACAGGGAATTTCTATTCCAATGTTTGGTATACATGAGAATTGAAAGAGAATAAGTAGTATAAAGTCCAAAATGACCATTGTTGTTGTGGTATTCATTTTAGTTTAAAAAAAAAAGGAGGGGTAATTTTGTTTCATCAGTAGCTTTTTTTCTTCCTAAAATCCCAGGAATTAAAATTCCAAAGGGGGAGGGCATGAGATTTTAATTCTATGAAAATGGGGGAATTGCAATTCCTTCCAACCAAACTAAGAAATTTTATGGCATTTGAAATTAGGTGGGAATTAATTAAGTGGAAAGTGAATTTAAATTCCCTCAAACAAAACGCACTGTAAAGGTACATTATTTGAGAGTACATTATTTTATATATACTATCAAATAATAAACATTCAATACATAAATAATATACTTTTAGTATATTAAAAATGTACCCTATATTCATAATTTACACAGTTGTGTGACCATGGTCCACACAATAATTTGCCCACCGGACACGACTCTTTTGTTTTACTCTTTGAAATTTTGGCTACAAGGTACTTTTCATATTGTGAAATGTCTAAAGCATGCTTAACGTACTCGTTGTCGTGAATGGTAGTCCATGTATGACTATGATAACGTACTTGGACTTTATTTCTTAAAAAAAAAAAAAAAAAAAAAAAAAAAAAAAAAAAAAAAAAAAACCTTCTATTGATAGGCTTGGCCATCCAATTAGGAAAATATTACTATTATCAAAATTTATTCTCAATTTTTATTTTCTCTCTCAAAATTTTAATGTTAACATTCTCATTCGAAAGCACAAAATAAAAATAATTTATCATCATTTGTTACATAGGAAATAAAAGTGAGGGAATAGTGATAGAAAGTTCATATAATAGAACTCGGGTAATTGGGTCATCCGATCTATCCATATTTAGGTAACCTCTTATTTTTAGTAACCATACTTTTTTCAACGATAGTCTGTGACTAAATTTGGAATTATTTTTTTGAATGTTACCGGCCCCCACTGAGGCTCGAATTCGTAATCTTCCTAATGAAAGTCCAACCCGGGTACCATTAGACCACATAGTCTTGATTAACTCATTTATTTATGGGAAAATGGCACTTTTTCCCCCTATGTTATATACTTATAGCACTTTTTCCCCCTCAATTATTTAAGTGGCTCTTTTTCCCCCTGAAATGTTAAATGGACATATTTACCCTTAAAATAAATATTTCATTTATTTTTATTCTCCAATAAATTATTACTATAATTTGGTTCAAACCAGATACTATAGTAACCAAACCAAAATATTCCAATTACAATTTATAATCAAAACGCGATATTTAGAGTTTATTAAAATCGCGAACTGGAATGGCCGGTTCATGTTCCGAACTGAAAAAATAAAATACATTTATTGTTGAATTTAAACTATTTTAAAATAAAAAAATAAAATTTTAAAATAAAGACGGTTCAAAATCGCGAACGGGATCCGGAACCGCCGGTTCATGATCCAATTTTTTTTATTCTTAAATTTAATAAATTGAAATCCAAATATTGGGTTCTAGATCTGAATCATAACTGAAAACTTTTAATTCGATTGCTATAGTGCCTGGTTCAGTTCGAACCGAACCGTGGTAATCGCTACATATACGCAATAATTTGTTGGAGAAGTAAAATAAATAAAATGTTTACTTTAAGGGTAGAAATGTCAATTTAATATATTAGGGGGGAAAACCACCACTTTTAAAATAATTGAGGGGGCTAATGTGCTTACATAAATAATTGAGGGGGAAAAAATGCTATAAGTATATAACATAGGGGGGAAAAGTGTCATTTTCCCTTTATTTATTTAAGTGTAGATGAAGAATTTCAAAATTAATGGTGAAATCATTGATTACAAGCTTGGAAAGTGTTAATAAGATGTAAGCTAATGCTAATATAAGCAAACGAAATTGTAAGAATTGAAGGGAAATAAGTAAGAAGTATCTTGGGTTCGAATTCCCTTCAAAATACATTAAAAAAAAAAACACTTAAATATTGTACAAGCCACATATATACGGGTAAATCTGGGGCGAAATAGAAGAACAAAGAGAGAAATATTGTGTAGTGGCACAATTGTGCAACATTGATTTTAAGTAAGATAAATTGTACCTAATTACACAAATAAAGCAAATAAGAGTTATTTTGAACCGGGTTGGACTTCCATTTGGAAGGTTGTGAGTTCGAGTCTCAGTGGAGGCGTTATTGGTTCTTTGTTTTTCAGTAGGTTGAGAAAGTATATGAACAGATACTACATTGTAATAGAGCCAGTAGCTTTAAAAAAAAAAGAGTTATTTTGAACATGATCTTTACATTTTATACATAAAATGAGAGTTAAATATATATGAGTAAAATATGAACTTACCACTAGAGCTATAAGACGATTTTCACCCTAATAACACACTTTTAAATACTGGCAAAGAATTTTTTGTTGATTATAAATAATTAAAAAATAATAGTGTAAGTCATTTTCTAAAAAAAATCAATAATTTATTCAAGCCTACTACCTTTGACCTTTTCTCAACAATTGCCTAAAATCAAAACAATTTGACTTTGAATTCGAAATTATATATTTGACATGAAATCATCTTATAAATCAGCACATTTTCTAAATTATTCTTTCAAAAAGTTGAACCACAATCCTAAAGGCCCCTGCACTCGATTCGACTGAGCATTTTAAAGGATGTTGTAAATTATGGTAACTCAAACATTTTCCAAATTATGACAGCACGATAAAATGACATTTTCTTTTTCTATGTTGGAATTTTGGCTACGAAAAAAATGGGGTTTTGTTTTTAATTTAAACCATGTTAAGCGAGCTCGACCAAAAAGGTTTTGAGCAAGACTTGAATTCGTCGAAATTTTTTTTTTTTATACCATTGTATAATGTCTTAATAAAGCATGTCACGGAAACCTCAATCAAAAGATTTCAAGTTCGACTTTAAGTAGAGTAAAATTTATTGGCATTTTTGGTTTAAACTGGTCAGCTATACATAATATAGATTGATTATCACTTTGTGGTCTTTTGCTGCATAGAGTCGCATGGCAAAATTTATTTAATACCTACCCTTAAATAGTGATTGTGAGTGTCCTTCGACATTCAAAAAATAAATAATGCAAAAACTTGTGTGAGACCGTGATACAGGTCGAGTCAAGATAAAACTGTAATACTTATACGCACAAATATCATACTTATATGTTCAAATATAATACTAATCAGGAATAAAAATTGTGTTACTTATAAGGGTAAATGTAATACTTTTAAGGGAAAATGTAATACTTTTACATTTCTATTTAAAAGTATTACATTTTTTCTAAAAAATATTATACTTTCCCTTATAAGTAAGGTGTACTTGCCAACATTACTTATTATGAAAAATTTAATACTTTTGATGAAAAATATAATACTTTTACATCAAAATGCAAAAGTATTACATTTTTCTCAAAAGTATTACGTTTTCCTTTTATAAGTAGCAAAATTTTTATTCCTGACTAGTATTACATTTGAGCATATAATTGTATGTTGATTCGATCTGACTTGACCCGTCTCACGAATAAGGATTCGTAAGACGGCCTCACGCAAGTGTGTGAAAACATGTCTGAGTGTCCCTGTTCACCGGAAAAATTGTTCATAAGAGCACCAATATCATTGCATCTTTCTTGGATATTTCAGAACAAAAAAATCAATCTTTGACTTTTTAGAGATGTGGGCACAAGTTTTGAGAGGGGTTTTTTTTCCCAGCAATGCAAAGTTTTTTAATGTCAGACACTACTACTCTTTTCCACACTTGTTTCGCGCGTCAGGCGCAATTCAAGCCCCCTGCGCTAATACACCTTCTAATTTTATTTATTTATTTATTTTTTGTTGTTGTTGTCAGCATTAATTTCTTTTTCTCTTTCATTTTGTTTCTCTCCACTTTCTCGTACTTATCACATTAAAAACCACAAAAAAATCTCACAAGTGTAAATGCTCTAACGACTAAATAGAATCTTATCATTGGACTTTTCCTATTGGAGGGGAGAAGGGAGAAGGTACATAGGACTTTTCATATTTCTTTAAATAAATAGCATTAATTGTCGAAATTAATATATGGAGAAACATCGTACGTATTTCTAGATGTTTTAATTTTTTGTTATTAAATATAGTGAACATACTATTCAAAAAGGGCATACGGATCAATGCAAATTTTCTTCAAGAAATAAAGCAGTAGGGAACAACTTGATGAATGGTCGTTCATCAGGGATGGAACACTTTTTATTTTTATTTTTATTTTTTTTATTTTTTACCTTTTTAACATCATGATTGGACATTATTGGAAATTCTAAAATTTCCGACCACCTGAAAGTGATCTGAAAAGCCTTGTTCCGACCACTTTTGGTATCCGGAAAAACCCTTGTTGCTATTTCCGACCACATTTTGCTTTCAAATTGATTTAAGATCACTTTCAGGTGATCAGAAATTCAATAATTTCCAGTAGTGGGATTTGATAGTTTTCATGAAAGTAGTAGCCCTTTGAATATTTTCAATGGTGCAAGAATCACTTGATTCGAACATTCTTATGTTGAGATATGATTGAAATACTAAGCAATGGACATGTTGTGCGACAATTGCAACTCCTTAATTTTTTACTCTACTTTTGCCTTAGTTTGTACTTTGTACATATGTACATATATATATATATATATATATATATATATATATATATATATATATATATATATATATATATATATATAACACTATATTTTAGAAAAATACCTATACGCAGCGGAAGCATCAACCGTTTTTCCTAAATTCTATGTTAAAGCGAGGGAGATTATTAATGATTTTACCCTTGGAGCGTGTTTTGGCAGAATCAAAAACCTTAAGTCGTCTAATTGTTCGGCCTCTAGTCTGAACACTAGCCGGGCACGCGAGTACTCTCAAAGATTTTCTTAAGGGAACAAAAGACGCATACTGGCAAATACTAGTCCATCATATGTACAAGACAGTCATGTCGTCTCAAGTCAAAGGATTTGCATACTTGTAACATACAACATACCAATGACACATAGCAGGTAAATACCATGCAGAACGTTGTAGTCGGTTATTGTTTAATGACTTGTTCTCTAACAATCATCCACATGTATATCCACTCTACGTATCTCATACGGAATGGCATGAGACTAACCATAAGAAAGACATTTGCTAGTCTTGTCGGAACTCTAATGTCCAATTAGAATTCCTATGACTAAGAACATTTTTACAATACTCCATTAATAAATTTTTCACCACTAATATTCTTTATTCTTAAGAATGAAGAATTAAAAAGATTGCATGGAATAATATATTAATTAAGTCAAAAATAAAATAAATAAAAATATTTATTTTTTATATTTATTTAATTAGAATACCGAATAATAAATATTGGTTCCTAAGACATACATCTCTAACACTATATACTAGTTGCTTCTTGTAACATAGTACATTTCATATCCTCCAATCGCTTCAGGTATACGTACACTCACCATGACCTATAACACTTTGGCTTTGTACGTTTCTATTATTTAAATGGAATTCATCATTTGATATTAAAAAAAAAAGTTTGATATTTTAAAAGTATACATTAAGAAAATATACTTCTATTTATATTGATGATTGTCCGTAAATTTAAGCAAAGTACATATCCCATTGCATCCTCCAATATAGTCTAAATTTGTCAATTATGAGTTTTTCACACTTTTGATCTCACAACTATTGTGGCACTAACATGATTGATCCATGACTTTTAAACCGGTCTTGTAAATTTGATCCACGACTATCATTTTTTTTAGCACATATCACTACTGGAAATTATTGAATTTCCGACCACCTGAAAGTGATCTTAAATCAAGTTAAAAGCAAAAAGTGGTCGGAAATAACAATAAGGGTTTTTCTGGATACCAAAAATGGTCGGAACAAGACTTTTGACTTGATTTAAGATCACTTTCAGGTGGTCGGAAATTTCAGAATTTTCAGTAGTGTATGGTCCTTCTGGCTAAATTTTCGTCCACGGCTCAAACCTGCTATAAAGGGAAAAAAAAATTTCGGTCACAAATGGACAGAAATTTAGCCGAAATGACTATTTGTGCTAAAAAAATGATAATCGTGGAACAAGTTTGCAAGATTTGAAAGTTGTCTATCAATCATGTTAAAGCAACAATACTCGTGGGATCAAAAGTGCGAAAAACTCGCAATTATATCTAAGGAATACCACATTAGGAATGCAAATTTAAGTGCACAAGCTTATAAATCAATCATATCATCCACTTAATTGCACGGCAACGAATCAACCTAACAAACCTCCTTAATTATAGTCAATTATATGCTTTAATTTTCAAAATTTTAGCCGACATAGAAAGGTAGTCATGCATGCAATTCATTATTTCTTCGTTTTTGTGGCTATAAAACCCCTAGCTCTCAGCCACTCATTTCTGTACTGAAATATCTCCACCTAAGCTAGCTAGCAAGCTAATTTTAATTTCTTGCTGCTATAATTTAATGGTGAACCTCATTTCTTTCTGCCTCTTTCTTTCCTTCATTAGTTTTGTCCTTAGACAATGGATGAAGCGGAAAAGCGGCCGGAAGTTGCCTCCCGGACCGAGGAAGCTGCCACTCATCGGAGACATGCACCGTTTAGTAGGCGCAAAACTCCCACACGTTACCTTTAGGGACTTGTCCAAACAGTACGGCAAGGACCTGATGCACCTTCAACTCGGAGAAGTTCCTGCTGTGGTGGTGTCGTCAGCCGAGGTAGCCAAACTGTTCCTCAAAACTCACGACCTCGACTTCGCCACTAGACCCAGAGTTCTTGCCTGCGACGAGGTCATGTACGATAGCTCTGACATCCTTTTTAGTCCTTACGGTGAGTACTGGAGGCAAATGCGTAAAGTTTGCATTACGGAACTCCTCAGTGCCAGAACCGTACGTTCCTTCAGCTACATCAGGGAAGATGAGAGCCATCGTCTATTGGATCGTGTCCGTTCATCATCCGGCGCTGGCAGGCCAATCAATATAGTTGATGAAGTCACCACATTTATGACCTCCATAATTTGTAGAGCTGCATTTGGTAAGACCATCTCCAACCCTCTCATCAAATTTTCCATTATTATTATTATTGGTAAGTTTTTACTCCAATTGGGCTTGCAGGTAAGACACTGAACAGGACGGAAGAGTTGGTTAAGTTTGTGAACGAAATATTGATCATGGTGAGTAGCTTTAGCGTGGCGGATACATTTCCCTCTTGGAAAATCCTTCATTTTCTGACTGGAGAAAAGAGTAGGATGGTGAAAGTTCGGCGAGAGACAGATGAAATCATGGGAGACATCATAAAGGAGCACAGAAACAACTTAAGTAGTGGGAAAACGGGAAGTGGAGAATCAGGTAGTGAGGACATAGTTGATGTCCTCATAAAGCTAATGGATAGCAACAGTCTTCCAATGTCTATCACAGACGACAACATCAAAGCTATAATTCTCGTATGTGCACTCATACATAATATAATCCCTCTTCCCTTTGTTATATTTAATGCCATTAGTTAATTATCTCGTCACAAAAAGTAGAATCATTCATTCATGTACCCCACATCCTGATCTGACAGGATCGGACTGTGGCGTAAATCTGATTACTAAACTGATGCAACAGAAACTAGACTGAAACTAGACTGTTGCTCATTGTGCACAATAAGTCCTTTCGGCCTAATAGGACGGACTGTGGCGTAAATCTGATTACTAAACTGATGCAACAGAAACTAGACTGAAACTAGACTGTTGCTCATTGTGCACAATAAGTCCTTTCGGCCTAATAGGACTGTGGGGTAAATCATTACTAAACTGATGCAACAGAAACTAGACTGTTGCTCATTGTGCACAATAAGTCCTTTCGGCCTAATAGGACTGTGGGGTAAATCATTACTAAACTGATGCAACAGAAACTAGACTGAAACTAGACTATTGCTCATTGTGTGTGGGGTAAATCATTACTAAACTGATGCAACAGAAACTAGACTGTTGCTCATTGTGTGTGGGGTAAATCATATATTGCTTCCTTACTGTAGATAGCTGGTGAAACTCGATTCTTTTGTGACCAGTTGAACTGCCCATTGCTTAATTAATTATCTGATAGGGTGGGTGGGAATGGAATGTATGTAGGACATGTTTGGAGGAGCAGTGGACACATCAACGACAACCACCGTGTGCGCCATGGTGGAAATGGTGAAGAATCCGAGGGTGTTGGCGAAAGCACAAGCCGAAGTGAGGGAAGTTTTCAAAGTGAAAGAAAGGCTAGAAGAGAGCGATGTGGAAAAGCTGGCATACTTGAATCTAGTGATCAAAGAAACTATGAGGCTTCATCCTCCAGGTCCTGTGCTATACAGGGAGAACAACAAAGAAAGTGTGGTGTGTGGATACACCATTCCGCCCAAAACAAGAGTTCTCATCAACGCCTGGGCCATCAACAGGGATCCCGAGTACTGGGAAGACCCAGAGAGCTTTAAACCCGAGAGATTCGAGGATGACCCCATGGATTTCACTAGAAGTAGTCAGTTCAAATATATGCCATTTGGAAGTGGAAGGAGGATGTGCCCTGGCATTACATTTGGTTTAGCAAATGTTTACACTCCTTTGGCACACTTGCTTTACCACTTTGATTGGGAACTCCCTCATGGAACAACACCTCATACCTTGAAGCTCACAGAGTTGCCTGGATTAGCCATGAGTGTAAAGGATGACATTTTCTTCATTGCTGCTGCTTCTCCTCCTACTGCTGTTTAACTATCTTTAAATAAATGGAAGATGATATACCGAGGAATAAATTCAACTTCGTACACTCTTTTTTTAGCACAATCATTATACTGGTCCACGGTGTACTGTGGACCCTGGTCCTAAACGACATAGTTTTTAATTTGAATTTTGCCGGCCACCATTTGTTGTTCAATTCACATTAGATGTTTTCTTTTTTTTTTTTTTTTTTTTTTTTTTACTGTAAAGCATGTCTATATATCTTGTGTTATGGGTTTCTATGTCTAATTTTATGCAATTCTTTACTTTTTAAGGGTATGGATTTTGTAACTGAAATAAAGTAAATAAAACATGTGCTTTTGTGTCTTGTGTTATGCGTTTTTGTGTCTTATGTTGTGCAATTATGTACCTTAAGAATATTGATTTTGTACCTGAACTAAAGTAAATATAAAACGTGTATATGTCTTGTGTTATGCGTTTATATGACTCATGTTATGCAATTCTGTATCTTAAATGTATAGATTTTAATTTGTACCCGAAATAGATTAGGAGTTGTGTAACACAACATATTGTGTCTTATATATTTTACAAATTTATGTCTTGTATTATGAAATTATGTGCCTATATGACATATATTATCTACACAAATCAGATTTGAGAATAATAAATATATAACATGTGTATGTGTCTTGTGTTGTGAGTTTTTGTGTCTTGTGTTATGAAATTTTGTACCTTAACAACTCGTTTGGTTCACTGAATGAATTTGTTGGGAATAAGAAAGTTATTCCGTAGGAAATGGATCGAAATATACAAGAAATAGAACATGAATTGTATTATATTTTTTGGTTCGCTAAAGGAATAAACTTTAAAAATTATATTTGAGTGTTTGGTTGGTGATGTAAAACACACTGTATCAAATCTTGGATCATCAGTGTATGGGTTTTGACCCTATTGGTTATGGTTTGTGCGAGGAATACGACTGGTAAAAATTTGTGAGCAAGGAGGAGGAGGGAGAGGAAAAGGACATCAATTAAATGATCAAGAAATATGGATCACATTGGAGAGGAAGAAACAAAGGGGCGGGATGGAGTGAAGCAAAATAAATATTCTCTTTGTCTCATTTTAGTTGTCATACTTATTATTCAATAGTTAAATCAATTTTTTTTATTTGTTTATTTTCTTTATTATTTTTTACTTGTTTTTAAATTTAATTTATTGTGTTTAATAGTACTTTTAGTATAATTTCTAAATATATAATTTTTTTTATACTAAAACATAACTTAATATTATAAAAAATTGAGTTAAAATTAACTTTAGTCTATAAAATGGGACGGAGGGAGTAATAGAGAACTGAAATTAGACTTGTAAGCATCAAAATGCCCTTTTAATTAGTCATATGATTCTAGCCTTGACATTCTGACAATAATTTTTCGAAGTGTCGCACAGAAGGACTAAATATGAAAAACAAAAATTACATAATCATAAACTTAATTAGAAAATGTTAATAGTTAGGAACCAAATATGATTCAAGTACAATGGTTAGAGGACTAACAGTAAAAAATTTCTCATTCTAAAATTACACCACACAAATAATAAATGTGCAAACTACTATACTTACAAATGAAATGCAAAAGTAAACTTTAGACATTATAAAGTGTGCAACACAAACTCTGATCTATATGTACAAAGTATTTTTTTTAGTGTATCCAAGATTTTCACCATCAAAAAAGCTGCTCCATACTCAACACCAAAGATCAAATCTTTAGCATATGGTTAAGAATGGATAAGTGTCTTCCACTCAACCACAGTACCACACCCACTAAGTTCTATATGTACAAAATATAGTCAGTAATCAAAAGTACATCAGAAACTTTCTAAAAGCACATATTATATATATATATATATATATATATATATATATATATATATATATATATATATATGGAAGGGATCAGGTGCATTTGTGGCTTCCCGTGCGGATGTGCGGTGGGTTAATGTGCGTGGGGTTTATACTTAATGTGCGTGAGATTTGTACTCAATGTGCCTGAGATTTGTACTTAATGTGTGTCATGTTAATATGCGTGAGTTTTGTACTTAATGTGCCTGAGTATTGTGTTTAATGTGCGTGAGTATTTCAGAATTACGAGCTCAGAAGGAAGCAGAACAGAAACTCACGCACATTAACGCCCAAGCTTCTTGTTACTTCTTCCTTCAATTTGGCCATGGATTCTGGATTATCAGCTACCTTCAGTGTAGTTGAATGTTTATATAAATGAGGCACGTATAGTAAAATTTGCACAGCAGCTAAGTGTGAATTTCTGTTGTATTATTCCCATAATTCTTAACCAACATAGCCCGCCTCCACATCATCATCATCAGGGAGGGGGCAAATAGCTACTAGGATGGGGAAGAAGCTGACATCAATATTTTCTGCTGCATTTTACACATTAAGCACAAATTTCATGCACATTAAGCACAACACTCACGCACATTGAGTACGAATCTCACGCACATTAATCCAGTGCACATCCGCACTGGAAGCATTCAACCGCACGGGAACCTTTCACTATATATATATATATATATATATATATATATATATATATATATATATATATATATATATATATATATATATATATATATCTACTATACTAATAAGAGCCCAAGAGAGTTAGGCCTTTAATGGGTAGAAAAAATGAATGGCTCAGATTGATCAGATTTTAATTTTGTTTTAAGATTTACTAATTTATCCTTAATGAATATGATTATCTGTTAATTTTTCTGTTAAATATTATCTTTTCCGTTAATTTCCGTTAATTCACCGTTAACTATTTAACTTACTCATTGATTGATTTCAATAAGAAAGGTCTTAGATTCGAACTCCATCCCAATCAAAGTTGGCATAATTAGTACTCTATTTTCCTCTTATTAAATTAAATAATAATTTAGTAGCTACAACAAAAAATAATACATATGCATTTCTTTAATTTAGAATTATGTGTCTACAATGTCTTTATTCATAAAAAAATATTTATTATCAATAAATTAAATAACAGAAATAAATTCATTAGTTATATTGTCTTTATTTTTCTCCAATATAAAAATTCTTTACATTCAAATTCATCAATTTATTATATTCGCTACATTGTCCCTACAATGTCTTTATTAAAAATAAATAAATTATTCATTATCAATAAATTAATTAAGAGAAGTAATTTAATTAGTTATATTGTCTTTATATTGTTCTCCAATGTAAAAATTCTTTACATTCAAATACATCAATTGATTATATTCACTACATTGTCTATTATCTTTTTTGTGGACTATTTTTTTAATTAAATATCAAAGTTATAATACAAAATAATGTTATATATTTATTTACCAAGTATTTTATTAATACCATGAAAAAAATATATAATTAATAAAGTCAATCATATTGACTACTTGAAGGTTTGTTGACAAAGAGAGTATTCAAATCACACAACAAATTGAAGTGAGAACTATCTCGCAATGTCCTTGTTTGACAATCAGCGATTAGTGGTTAGCGTTAGCGGATTTGACAAGCGAATTATATTAACGGTTGATAAAAAAGATATTTGAAAAAATTAGCTGTTTAGATTAACATCTTGATAAAAAGGGTACAGAGATTCCGGCTAACTGTACCATGATGCACGGTATAACGACCCCCTATTTATAGCTTAGCCCAACCCATTTATTTTAGAAAACCATACTAGTTATATTATAATCTCTATCCCTATCTCTATATATATTAAAGCAAAATGATGGCAAAAATTTTTTGGAGCGTTATGCTGTGCAACCGTGCGCACCATGCATGGTGCACACGGTTGCAAAAACGACGTCGTTTTGACGTCCGACTTAAAAAAAAAATAAAATTCAGAATTGCATAACTACACATCCATAACTTCATAACTATACATCCAGAATTGCAGAACTACACATCCATAACTTCATAACTATAAATCCAGAATTGCATAACTATACATCCATAACTTCATAACTATACATCTAGAATTGCATAACTACACATCCATAACTTCATAACTATAAATCCAGAATTGCATAACTACACATCCAAAACTTCATAACTATACATTCAGAATTGCATGCATAACTGCACATCCATAACTTCATAACTATACATTCAGAATTGCATGCATAACTGCACATCCATAACTTCATAACTATACATTCAGAATTGCATAACTACACATCCATAACTTCATAACTATACATTCAGAATGTGAAATTGTAACATCATAACTATACATTCAGAATTGCATGCATAATTAGACATCCATAACTTCATAACTATAAATCCAGAATTGCATAACAAAACATCCATAATTTCATAACTATAAATCCAGAATGTGAAATTATAAAATTGTGAACATATGTTTACGTAACTAACGACAATCGAAAATGATTTTTTTTAAAAAAAGTAAAATGACGCTATTTTTGCATGGTGCACACGAATGCACATCATAATTTGCCAATTTTTTTCCTCCAAAGTGTGAAAGCATTTATTGTATTCACATGAATTAATTTTTATTATATATCAATTCTTATTTTAATTACAAATATCTATATCTATATCTATATCTATATCTATATATATCTATATCTATATCTATCTATCTATATTCTATATATCTATATAATAATAATAATAATAATAGTAAAAATAATTATATAATAATAATAATAATAATAATAATAATAATGCCTTATTTACTTTATTTTTCTTACTACTATATAATACTTACCGATAATGATAATAATACACAAAATAAGTACTCCATATGTGACGCCCCATAAATCCAAAATCTATTTAAGGATTAATTAGATAATTAATCCTAGCTTAATTGGTAATTTATTCCTAAAATCCTAAAAATTCAATAGTCGGCGGACTAGAAATTGACTAGTCAATCCAAGTCAATGGGTTGTTGATGGAAAATTTTAAATATAATGTCCTCGCAAGTGCATGAGTCAGTGTAGTAATAAGGTACAAAAGCAAGGGTCGAACCCACAGGAAATTGATACTAAGCAATTTAATTACTAAACTTAAAAGAAATAATTAACTTGATAATTTAAAGTACTAGAATTGAATGCCAAAGATAATGATCAATTTAAATGGAAAATAATTGAATCAAAGCTCAGGTAAGTAAACATAAGAATTAACTAAAATCGGAATATCAAATAACAATCGTGATGGAAAAGCTTAGGAACATGAATCTAATTCCACTATTAAATTTGTACCTTAGTCTAATACAACCATTCATTAAATATCAACCATTAAAAGCAAATAAAATGAAGCTTAAATATTATAAATCAAATAAGATAGAGCTTAGCAAATATACTAGATCAACTATCATAAAGCTTAACAGAGCATAAAGTAAATAAATCATAAAGTATAACATTCCAAGCACTAATTACAAAGTACAAAGTAAATTAATAATAAAAGAGAGTAGGAGAATGGAAGGAATATAAAATTGCCGTACCGACCGGAATTGGTCCGGGGTAGATTGATGATGAACACGAACATTGGCCTCCCTTTATATATCTAGATCCAACGACTTCCGTTCGAGTTCTCTGCTAGACGATGCTAGACGATCGGATCTCCCCAAGAATCGGTCGGCTGCAAGAATAATCGTTCTTCTTCGCGCATCGGCCGTCTCTCGTTCGTTGATTTCCAATGACGGAAGGAAGGGAGAAGATTTATTTATGGAATCCAAATGTTGGGCTGATACAATAAGTAAAATAACCTACTAACAATAATAAAAATAAAAATAATAATAGTAATAATTATAAAACACATTGAATTGAGGTTAAGAAATTATATTATCCTGATAGAATTCAAATAATAAACAAATTTAATAGAAACAGTCCTAAAAAAGGAATAATACTAACAAAGTTACGTATATAACAATAATAAATAAAATAAATATAAAATTAATGAATTATTGTAAATTAATTATAAAAATATTATTAAAAATAACACTAAAAATAATTTTTATCAAATCTCCCCACACTTATTTATTTGCTTGTCCTCAAGCAAAAGCATAATTAAATGGAAATAAAAGAAATTAAAAACAAAATCAAACATTAAACTAAGCACCCGAATAGATTTTCAAATTTATTTTCCCCTTCAATGCAAAATTAATGGAGTGTATAAAATAATTGACTAGAAATTAAAATTTTTAGCAACTAAAATAAATATAAAACTTGTGCTCGTGTGCTAATACCCCTTATATGAGCTATACAAAAACTCAATAAAATAAATACGAAAATTTCACAAAATATAACCTAACCCAAATTCGAAAACATTTTATCACAGTGCGGGTGCAAAACATGAAGGAAACAAGGATCGATGCATTTATTAAAATTAAAATGCAAATGCTCGTGTCTTTCAAAGTTCACTCATTATTTTTCTATTTTGACTTTTTTCAAAGAGAACTTCCCCAAAAACCTCGCCATTTTACGCCAGACTTGTTTGGTTTTCAATTTTGTGTGTACTCATAAACCAGACCACAACACTTATTGATTTATTTATTATACATGTGTATAGGTGGCTGATTCAGCGGAGTAGAATCTCTTATTTATTGCAAACACAATAAATAAATAAATAAAACACTCTCATTTATTATTTTTTTAAAATATATATTTTTTATTTAATCTTTTTTTTTTTTCACTCATGCCATACAGATGATCCTTGAACCAACACACTACACCACAATTTATAGCACTCAAGAATTGTTAAAGAGTTTGAAAAAGGTAATATAAAGTGAGATCAACATATAAACTATTTAAGCAATTGCATAAAACATATAAGGGTATTTGTGATTTTCAAATTCTATTTATGTATTTTTTGGTTTTTGTTTTTTTTTTTTTGGCAAAGTTATTCAAAATATTAAAATAAAGAAATTAATAACTAGCCGCAAGCAATATACACACTAAGAGTTGACAAAAACATGCATTATTTCTATCAGCGAATATTTAAAAGACTCATAAGGGTAAACCTCAACTAATGCTAAAATTTTAAAATAAAAAGATTTAAGAAAATAAACATAAGAAAATTAAAAAGTTTGAAATTTTTCAATTTTTTGTGATTTGTGGATAAAATTTCTTCCCCACACTTATTTTCAACATTGTCCCCAATGTTGTGAGAGGAAAGAAAAGAAGACAAAGAAAGTCCTCCTTTATTAATTTTTCCTTTTGTAAAAGTCTTAGTTGGCAGTGCAGTGTGTGAATAACAAGAAGAAACTGATTTATCAACGCCATTAAAAAGATTTTCTTTTTGAATTTTATCAAACCTTAACTTACCATCATCAGCAAAATTCATCCCATTAACTGCAAAAACTTGGTTAGATCTATCAAACAGATTCATAGATGTAAAAATAGAAAACTCTGCAGTTTCAACAAACACATTTTTTGTCAATTTATCTGCTTGAGCATCAATAGGTATTGGGAGCAATTCTTTTTGTAGCTCTGCATCTACCGTTTCAGGCACACAACTTTTGAGCCTATTTGGAAACGAAATTGGGGACACATAAGGCTTGGGTGGTACATAAGGCTCCTCATCCTCAAAATCTTCATTTTGTACAGGTTTGGTGTTTTCAAAACTTTCATTAACAGGAATTGGGGGCACATAATGCATGGGAGGCAGATAAGGATTATCAGATTTATGCAATTGAGGCTTATCATTTTCAACAATAATATCAACATCATTACGTAATTTTGCAATTATTCCAATTTGTTTAGAAGTGGTATTATCATTTAACTTGTTTTCAATCATTTGACCACTACTCATAGCCATAGCCTCTTCAGGTTGACTAGGTAACTTACTTGGCACGTGCCCTTGCACAAATTTAGCAATTTGCTCCAAATGTGCTTCTATTCTTTTAAAGCAAGCCTCATTTTGTTCATCTGCTTCTTGTCGTATCTGCAACCATTGATCATGTTCTTCTTGCCGCCTATTGCAAGTCTGTATATACTCCTGAATGGAATCTTCCAAAGATGGTTTTTTAGGTTGTGGTGGGTCAATTGGTTGAAAGTCATTTTGATTATTATCCCAATAAAAATCAGAATGACTCGGTTGAAAATCATTTTGATTATAATCAAAATAAAAATTATGATGATTAGGGTGAAAATTATTTTTATTATCATCCCAAGAAATATTAGGACGATTTTCCCAACCCGAATTATAAGAATTATAAAATGAGTTGGGCACAGGCCTTTGATTAAAAACATTAATTGGATTTGCCTGTCCAAAATCATTATTAAAAGGATTATTTTGGTTTGACAAAAAGGAATACATATTAAAATGTAAAATGTTTCAAATATTTGTGTGATTAAGAACGAAAAAGAATTTGAGAAAGTAGAATGGACTAATGAATTAAATAAATGAGCAAAATTAAATTGAAAGAAAAGAAAAATTGATAATTATAATAAAGAGATTGAAAAAAAAAACATGCAATATTAAGAAATGGGGAAAAATAAATAAAGGAATAGGGAAAGCAAAAACTAGTATAAAATAAAAAGATACTTAAATGCAAAATGAGTTAAATTTAGGAGCTAAAGGAATGAGTGACGGAGAAAATATCAAAGACCATATTCAAAATCAAATGTAAATTAATTAGAATTCAGAAAGCAAAATAAATAAATTAACAAAAGCCAAAATAACAAATTAACAATCAAATAACGCATGCAGAAAACAAGAACAAATATAAAGCAGTTTTTTAAATAGACGAATGAATCAAATAAAATGCAAGATTAAAGAATGAAAAAGATGACAATAATGAAGGGATAGGGAAAAAAAATCAAGCAATTAACGAAAAAAAAAAAACAAAAAATTACATTGCAAAATAAACAATTCCCCGGTAACGACGCCAAAAATTGATGGACAATTTTAAATATAATGTCCTCGCAAGTACACGAGTCACGTAATAAGGTGCACAAGCAAGGGTCGAACCCACATGGAATTGATACTAAGCAATTTAATTACTAAACTTAAAAGAAATAATTAACTTGATAATTTAAAGTACTAGAATTGAATGCCAAAGATACTGATCAATTTAAATGGAAAATAATTGAATCAAAGCTCAGGTAAGTAAACATAAGAATTAACTAAAATCAGAATATCAAATAACAATCGTGATGGAAAAGCTTAGGAACATGAATCTAATTCCACTATTAAATTTGTACCTTAGTCTAATACAACCATTCATTAAATATCAACCATTAAAAGCAAATAAAACGAAGCTTAAATATTATAAATCAAATAAGATAGAGCTTAGCAAATATACTAGATCAACTATCATAAAGCTTAGCAAAGCATAAAGTAAATAAATCATAAAGTATAACATTCCAAGCACTAATTACAAAGTACAAAGTAAATTAATAATAAAAGAGAGTAGGGGAATGGAAGGAATATAAAATTGCTGATGCATAGAATGTAAATAACATGCCTCAAGATGGAATTGCCTCTAACAGTTAAACAAAGTATAGTTTGGATTGAAGAAGGAAAGAACCAGAATGCTGCCGAATTAAATTGCTACTGCCAAAATGAAGTTAACGCTGTCGTGAAAAATTGAATTGGAGATGCCGATAGGAGTTACTGAGAACAGAGATCGCCGCCAAATGCCGACCCTGCCGTACCGATCGGAATTGCTCTGGGGTAGATTGATGATGAACACGAACATTGGCCTCCCTTTATATAATATCTAGACCCAACGACTTCCGTTCGAGTTCTCTGCTAGACGATGCTAGATGATCGGATCTCCCCAAGAATCGGTCGGCTGCAAGAATAATCGTTCTTTTTCGCGCATCGGCCGTCTCTCGTTCGTTGATTTCCAATGACGGAAGGAAGGGAGAAGATTTATTTATGGAATCCAAATGTTGGGCTGATACAATAAGTAAAATAACCTACTAAGTACTAACAATAATAAAAATAATAATAATAATAATAGTAATAATATTAAAACACATTGAATTGAGGTTAAGAAATTATATTATCCTGATAGAATTCAAATAATAAACAAATTTAATAGAAACAGTCCTAAAAAATGAATAATACTAACAAAGTTACTTATATAACAATAATAAATAAAATAAATATAAAATTAATCAATTATTGTAAATTAATTATAAAAATATTATTAAAAATAACACTAAAAACAATGTTTATCAGTTGTACTCCATGCTTTATAAATTGTTCCCTTGTCTCCTTACTCTTCCCACTTTAGTAAGAGCAAAGAAGTCTTTTCACCTTATGTTTGTGTCCCAAGCTAACCTAGGGTCATCCTTCATTTCATTTCTCTAACACCCTAAACACAAAAGCTCTTCCTTCTCTCTAGAAAATTGTTAGCTTCTTCTTCAAGCCAAGTTTGGGCAATCCAAGATTCTTCAAGTTGGTCTCCAAGATTCATTCTTTCTTAAGCTTGAGCATAAGGGAGGGTAAGATCCTTGGTCCCTTAGTCTTTTTAGTATCTTTTTAGGTGTCTTTTTCTAAAGATGGAATCTTTGTTGTCTTTTGGTGTGTTTATGAAGTTGAAGTTGAAGGAGAGCCTTAATAGAAGCTTGTAAGGGTGTGATAAGTGAAGTTGTAGGCTACAAGAGGTAACCCATGCTTTACAAAATCTATTTTCTTACCTATATGATGATTTCTTGACTTCTACTTGTGATTTTGCTATGAAATGTGAGATTTGATGCATTGTCTTGTGGGAATGCATATCCAGAGCTTGTTATTAGTGTTCTTGTATGCCATTGCTTGACTATTTCTTTGATTCAAGTCATATTGTTGTATTTTGTGAGATTTTGGGTGTTTTGGACTTGAATTTGGACTTGGTGTTGAAAATCCCCAAAGGGATTATTTTAGTACAGGGTTGGTACCCGCGGGCGGAACGGCGGGCAGTGGCCTACCCGCCGCCCCACCCGCGGGGTACAGGTGAGACGTGGTCTCGTACCCACGGGCGGAACCACGGGTGGTTTTCCACCTGTGGCCCCACCTGCGGGGAACACGTTTTGGGTTGTTTGGGGATTTGTTCCCCATGATTCGTTTGACTCGGTAATTGATGTTTTGACTTCCCGATGTTTTGTTGGGCTATTTGTGTGTCTTCTTGATGTTTCGTATGTCTAGAATGATATGTTAGGAATCCATGTAGGATTTGGTGTCTTGAATCGTGCTAAGTGTTCAACCTTGTGATTCGTTGAACCATGATGAGTCTTGTATGTTCTTCGGAACTATGTTTTGTTTACCCGTTTGATAAGCATGCTAGTTTGATGTTGAAATGCTAGCGTGTGTGGTTTGTTCTTTCCTATTGTGGATGATAACTTGTGTTGATCATCATTGGATTCGGATAGTAATCCTTCCTTGGTAAGTATGGTTTCATATCTTTGTTGTGATCCATTGATTGATTCTTGTGATGATGTATGTGTATTGGCTGTACCTGGATTGCACGGTTAATGGTATGGGACATTAATCACCAAGGTACAGATGTGGTCCTCGTGGTGGCCATGAAATGATATTGGAGTTGTAATATGGGCTTCAGGCTCACTTGTAGGTGGTTGTGTGATTGAAATGAACGGTACCCTCGTGTACTATGTGTTAGTGGAAATGTTGGTGGTTGTTGGTGGGGGAACGACAGTTCCCGGAGGCATAAGGTTGGACTCAGAAGTACAGGGGTTCTCGGAGGTAATGGTTGGAACTGTAATAAGGCCGGGGGTAGCCATAAGGTTGGAACATGGCATAAGGTTGGAACTTGTGACATGAAGTGTCACTGTGGCATGTAGTTGCCAATGTGTGTATGTCTATCCTTTCCTGATGAGCATGTCGAGTTGTATTCTACTTTGTGATCAGTAGAATACACCTCGAGTTGTACTTGTGTTGTTGTTGTCCTTGTCTTGATGTCTTCTACTTTGTGATCAGTAGATTACCTCTTGATCTGTGTTGAGTTGTACTGTTGTTGTTCTTGTCTTGATGTTGTCTTGGGATGTTGATTCCCTTTGTCCTTTTTGAGAGTGAAATAGATCAGTCTTTGCAATTGACTTCTCTTTATGGCTTTGAACTGATATATACTGTATTCCGTTTCGAAAATTATTTTGTATTATACTATCTATATATGCTACTTAACGCGTATTGATGGGTTACCAGCAATATTCGCTGACCGGGCGTCGTCCCCTTTCTTTATGTGCTTTACAGGTCCTGAGTAGACATGGCGAGAGCGTTAGCCGTTGGTAGTTTAGCTCTCTTGAACAATGTAGTTAGTGTTTTGGCCTGTTTGCCACAGTTGTTGAACAAAATAGTTTGATGGTTTTAGACTTGCCTGTGCATTCACGTTGAGGTGAATGTGGCATAACACTCCTCGGTTTTCCCTGTTTTTATATTAGACTTCCGCTGTGCTTACGTTTTATGATATATGTTAGTTACCTTACCTTACGTATTTAAGTTTTAAAATGACATGAAAATCAAGGGTGTTACAGTTGGTATCAGAGCCTAGGTTTGAGCCTAGGATGTTAGATTCTGGACTTTTAAGAAGTTAAGTGTGGTTTGAGACCCTAAGGTGACCTTAAGTATCTAAGTGTTTAGGACTTAGGACTTTTAGGACGCCAGGTGAGGTTGTGAGTTCTTTTATTGTTTTCTGTTGTGCTTCCTGTGCTTTTTTCTCCTTTTAGCTTTGGTTCTCTTTAGTTAAGGCACCAGGTAAGGGTGCGGGTCCTAAGTTTCCTCCCGTTATCGTGCTGTCGCTGTAGAAGTCAAGGATGGCACCATCGAGATGTCGTGCAAGGTCTTCAGAAGCAGTCACCAATGAACAGTTAGCTCAAAGCCTTCATCAACTGACACAGATCACCCAGACGCTGAGCAACGCCCTCATCAACAACAACCACCCTCTTCAGAATGGGAATCGCGACGTAGTACGCCAAGTCTCAAGTCTCCGTCCCCCGAGAGATGTAAAGCTAGGTTGGTGGTAAAAGGCTACACTCAAACTTGTGGATTGGACTACATTGATACCTTCAGTCCAGTTGCAAAAATTACTTCTATAAGGACTCTTCTTGTTGTTGCAGCTACAAAAGGGTGGGAATTATATCAACTAGATGTAAATAATGCTTTCCTTCATGGCGATCTTCATGAAGAGGTATATATGCATCTTCCTCCAGGCTTTACTACACAATACCCCAGGCAAGTTTAAAGGTTAACCAAGTCACTTTATGGGCTGAAACAAGCCAGTAGGCAATGGAATTCCAAACTCACAAAGGAGTTGACTACTTTGGGATTTAAACAAGCTGTGTGTGATAATTCTTTGTTCACCAGGGGCAATGGTGCCAAGTTCGTGACCTTACTAGTGTATGTGGATGATGTGATACTGGCAAGCAGTGATGGGAACCAAATTCAACAAATCAAGAACCACATGCACTCTACATTTCAGATCAAAGACTTAGGGAACTTAAAGTTCTTCCTAGGTCTTGAAGTTGCAAGGACACGTAAATGGATTGCTATCAACCAGAGAAAGTATGCACTAGACTTGCTATCAGAAACAGGATTTCTAAGCAGCAAGCCCATGAAGACTCCCATGATAAAGTCAACAAAACTGAGCCTAAACATTGGTGCACCATTGGAGGACAACATTCAATACAGAAAACTTGTTGGCAAATTATTATATTTGACCATCACAAGACCAGACATATGCTTTGTTGTCTAGCAACTGTCTCAATTCCTAGACAAGCCTACCACTATTCATCTACAAGCAGTTCATAGAGTGTTGAGGTATGTCAAGAGCTTCCCAGGCCAATGCTTGTTCATTCCAGCCACATCCAGTCTCAAACAAAGAGGATTTGCTTATTCATATTGGGCTGCCTGCCCTAACACTCGATGTTCTGTAACTGGCTTCTGTATGTTCTTAGGGGATGCCTTGATCTCTTGGAAGTCCAAAAAAACAAGGCACAATTTCCAGATCATCCTTAGAAACAGAGTACAGAGCCATGGCCTTTGCTACTTGTGAAATTCAATGGCTGACTTTCTTGCTTGAGACATTGGAAGTGAAACTGGAAGGACCAGCTGTATTGTACTCTGACAGTAAATCAGCAATAGCTATTGCTGAAAATCTGGTCTTCCATGAACGCACAAAACACGTAGAGATTGATTGTCATCTCATAAGGGAGAAGATTCAAAAAGGCATCATCAGGCTGCTGCACATCTCTACTGACAATCAAACTACTGATATCCTAACCAAACCCCTACAACCTTTGCCTTTTCAGAAGTTTGTCTCCAAGCCGGGGCTTCATTCCATATACACTCTAGCTTCCCGGGGGGGGGGGGGGGGGGGGGTGTATTAGGTGCAGAAACTGATTAAAGATTCAGTTTAGTTAGTTAGGGAGCAGTTTTGTAAATCTGTTAGTTAGTTACTTCCTATCTGAAAGCCACATAGACAAGTTAGAAAAAGCTGTTTAGTTGTTGTTGAAACTTTTGTTTACACACTCAATGTAACAGTACTCTTTTCATTCAATTCGACTCTCTTCTCTCTGTTAGACTATAGTTTATTATTATTATTAATATTGTTATGTTATGATGTATTCTAGATTAGTCCTAGTCTAGTGGCTATTAGTTAGTTCTCTCTCCTGAGAGTATTAATTGTAATCTGTTTCAGTTATTGAATTGATTATCTCTTTCCACATTCATCTGGTATCAGTTAGCCAGGCAAATCTCACGCAAAGAAATTTTTTTTTTCTCTCCATCGACAATGTCGAGTAGCTCTGAGCATACCGTGACCACCATCTCCTCCCCAAATAATTCCTCCAACACCCTAACGAGTGCACATCACTTCGTGTCGCTCAAGCTCACGCATCGGAACTACCTATACTGGCGGACTCAGGTGATCCCGTTTCTCCGGGGTCAAGGTCTGCTAAGCTTCGTCGATGGTACGCGGTCGCAGCCATCACCATTCATGGAGGTCCCCGCCGGTGACAACTCCAGCAATAACATCTCCACCACGGAGAATCCGGCCTATGCGGCCTGGGTGCAACAGGATGCATCCATCCTCTCCCTTTTGATCTCCTCACTGTCTGAGGAGGTGATGTATCTAGCTCTTGGACAAACCACCGCACGTGGTGTATGGACGGCAGCAGAGACAGCTTTGGGATCATCCACGCAGGTTCGTTGTCTCAATCTGCTTGGGCAGATCCAATCCCTCCGCTAAGGAGACAGCTCCACCTCCGAATATCTAGGCAGGGCGCAGCATCTTGTTCAGGACCTCGCACTTGCCGGGAGGACTCTCACGCCGTCGGAGCAGAATTTGTATGTCTTTCGAGGTTTAAGGCCGGAGTTCCGGTCGATGGCTTCTGCATTGGCGATCAATGGCACGCCCGTTTCCATTCCGCAGTTGGCGGATTTTCTCTAGGCCCAACAATTCATCCATGAGGATGATTTCCCGTCACACACACCGGCAGCAGCTGCTGGGCCTCTGTCGGCGATGTATGCATCACGTGGTGGCGGTGGTCGTCGCCAGCATGGAGATGGCGGCCGGCAGTCACGTGGTGGCGGAGGACGCGACAATCAACGTGGCGGCAGAGGAGGCCGTGGTCGGTCAGGTGGGGTGCACTGCCAAATATGCAGCAAGCAGGGGCACTCCGCCGCGTTTTGCTACCGGACACGGGGGCCTCGATGCATGCTACCCCCGATTCTAGCATGCTCACGCAATCCGAGGAGTATCACGGTGACGACGTGTTGCAAGTGGGCGATGGCACAGGTTTGGCCATCTCGCGTGTGGGTCATGCAGCAATTCTGTCTATTAATAAACCTTTAAAAGTGTCCAATATTTTACATGTTCCTGAACTGTCTGCGTCGTTATTATCCGTTAATCGTTTTACTAGAGATAATAACTGCTATTTTGAGTTTCACCCCACGTTTTTTGTTGTGAAGGACTGCATCACTCAGGCGGTCTTGCTTAAAGGGCCAAACTCGGGGGGCTTGTATTCGTTATCAGTTCCTAGCGCGCATTATGCTTTTGTTTCGGCTCGTGCCACTTCCATGGTCTGGTATCAGCGTCTCGGTCACCCACACAATCAGGCGCTTCATCGTGTTCTGCAAGAATGTCCCGTTGAGTCAAATAAAGTTGCTGTTCCCAAATTGTGTGCTCCATGTCAACTTGGCAAGTCTTCCCGATTTCCTTTAGATAGGGTAGTCAAGTCAAGTAATAATGTACTCGATTTAATTTTCACTGATATATGGGGCCCCGCACCAGTTATTTCTGCGGATGGTTCCTGTTATTTTGTACTATTCGTAGACGATAACACCCGCTACTGTTGGTATTATCCTCTACATCTTAAAACCGACATATATAAAATCTTTGATGTTTTTCGGGCGACGGTAGAACGCACCTTTTCGTGTTCTATCAAGTCCATCCAGTCCGATTTGGGAGGGGAATACCAAAAATTACACAAACTCTTTACCAAGTTAGGGATTGTCCACA
This sequence comes from Ipomoea nil, assembly GCF_001879475.1. Classification (NCBI taxonomy): domain Eukaryota; kingdom Viridiplantae; phylum Streptophyta; class Magnoliopsida; order Solanales; family Convolvulaceae; genus Ipomoea; species Ipomoea nil. The sequence continues at coordinate 229,816 of NW_017618453.1, read as the reverse complement.
GGCAATCTTGCGCCTATACACACGAGCAAAATGGCCGTGTGGAACGCCGGCATCGGCATATTGTCAAGACCGGCTTGGCACTAATGGCACAAGCGTCTGTCCCACAACGTTATTGGGATCACGCGTTTGAAACAGCCACCTTCCTAATCAATCGACTCCCGTCTGCACCACTCCAGTTTGATACACCCTATTATCGCCTATACAAGGCCCCATCCATGTACACATATCTACGTGTGTTTGGGTGCCTTTGTTTTCCCTATCTCCGTCCATATAATCGCCATAAAATCGAGTACCGGTCGAGTCCCTGTGTCTTCTTAGGTTACCCTCCGTCATTTAGGGGTTACCGCTGCATGAATCTAGACACCGGGAAAACCTATACTTGTCGTCACGTCCGCTTTGACGAATCCATTTTTCCTTTTGCAGCAACTAGTCCCAACATTCGGGAAGTGCCGCCTGACATCCAAAATGTACCATGGGGCTCTAGTCCCGTTCTCCAAAGTGGCAGTGGTACCATATCAGCACCACCAAGTGCACCAGCACCACCTGTTCCTTGTGCACCGGCTCGTGCGACGAGGAAAAGGGGTCCACGGACCCGGCCCCTGGAACGGGCCCACGTCATGCAGTTACGGTGTATGACTAAAGGGACTGGAGAATAACTACAGGCACTCACAGCTTCAACTGCGGACCCGACTTGCTATTCCCAAGTAGTTGGGCATCCACAGTGGTGAGACGCTATGGACCAAGAGTTCAATGCGTTACTTCATAACAACACGTGGCAGCTGGTTCCTGCTACACCGAACATGAACATTGTGGGGTGCAAATGGGTGTTTCGCACTAAGCGCAAAGCCGATGGTTCGGTTGAGCGCTACAAGGCAAGACTGGTGGCCAAGGGTTTCAACCAGGTTGCAGGCGAGGACTTCTTTGAGACATTTAGTCCCGTGGTCAAACCAACCACAGTTCGGATATTAGTGTCGTTTGCCATATCACGCGGGTGGACACTCCGTCAGCTGGATGTCCACAACGCCTTCTTGAATGGACACTTGTCTGAAACTGTCTACATGCGCCAGCCTCCAGGGTATGAGGACCCCGATCATCCTGATCATGTCTGCCACTTACGACGTTCCTTATACGGGCTTAAATAGGCTCCACCGGCCTGGTTTCATCGTCTACATGATTTCTTAATTGTAACAGGGTTTATTGCCTCCAAAACAGATGTATCTCTGTTTCATTATTCAGCTGCAGATTCTCGTGTTTTTCTGCTTGTGTATGTGGACAACATCATCATACTCGGAAATGATGCCACCTTAGTTGAATCTCTACTACAGCGGCTAGTTACGGCGTTTAAAATCCGGGATCTCGGGGCACCAACGTTCTTCCTTGGCATAGAAACCATCACAGTTCCAGATGGTATGATTCTCACACAACGGCGGTACATGCGAGACATTCTGCAACGAGCAGGCATGACTGACTGCAAGCCGCTAGCCACACCAGTGTCTATTACTCAGCCAGTTAGCCAGTCCGATGAGCTTTTTGATAATCCCACACAGTACAGACGGCTAGCGGGGGCACTTTAGTATCTTTCCATCACTCGACCGGATATATCCTACGCGGTCAACCGACTGTGCCAGTTTATGCACAGTCCCACACAGGAGCATTGGGGTTTACTTAAGCGAGTTCTTCGTTATATAAAGGGGAGTCTAGACTACGGGCTACGCATCTCACCATCCAAGACCTCGGAAATACATGCATACTCGGATTCGGACTGGGCCGGGTGTCCTGTGGATCGAAAGTCTACTAGTGGTTATGCTGTCTTCATTGGTACCAACCTTGTCTCATGGGTCTCTAGGAAACAGCGTATAGTGGCTCGTTCGTCAACTGAGGCCGAATATAAGGGCTTAGCAGACGTCTATGCAGAGGTTACGTGGGTTCTATCTTTACTCCGTGAGTTGGGTCTCGACTCCACCACACCTCCGACTCTTTGGTGCGACAATCTTGGAGCGACATACTTATGCGCCAACCCAGTCTTTCATGCGCGCACTAAGCATGTCAAAGTAGGCTATCACTTCGTCCGAGACAAGGTTTCGTCTGGTGAGTTTCGGGTTCACTTCGTCTCCACCAAAGACAAGCTTGCTGATATTTTTACAAAACCGTTACCGGCTGCGCGCTTTGGTGTTCTTCGTTCCAAGCTCAATGTGGTGAATCACCCACCTTGCGCTTGAGGGGGAGTGTTAGACTATAGTTTATTATTATTATTAATATTGTTATGTTATGATGTATTCTAGATTAGTCCTAGTCTAGTGGCTATTAGTTAGTTCTCTCTCCTGAGAGTATTAATTGTAATCTGTTTCAGTTATTGAATTGATTATCTCTTTCCACATTCATCCTCTCTTCGTGTTAATCTTCTATTCTGAATTCATTGTTGTTGATGGCATGATAATCCTTGATTTTGAGCTTTTGGCTATTTTCTTGTACTGCGTATTATGACTACTCCCAGTTGGTTTGAAATGTTTATTGAAGCTATCCAGTGTTTAGAACTGAGTATTGTAGGCTTGTTTGATTGAGTTTGGACCTAGAATTCCTTGATATCATCTATTCTTGATATTCCTATGATTTATTCTTGGATTTGTGTCCCAAATGCTTATTAATTCGTTGTAAGTATTCTTGTAAGCTTTTGTTGAATTGCATGCTAGTATAATTTGTTCTTAATGCTAGTATGTCCCCGTTGTCATCTTTATTCTTCGAATCTTGTTGAATTTGACTTGAACCTATTATTCTTGAATCCCTTTCCTTGGAATCCATTGAGTTGTTGAGTTGAGATCTATTCCTTGTTGCTATATTCTTGACACCCGTATTTGTTGAGCAATTCCTATGAACTTGATGTTGATTATCTTTCTCTTGAGAGTCTATTCCATTGTCTTAGCTTAGTATGACTCTCTTGTTGACTTGAAACCTTGATTATTCTTGTTGAGATTGATATGCTGGCAAAGTGGATACTGGGGGACTTATTTGATATTGATTTGAGATTGGCGGGCCTCTGGCTCTGTTTGCAATGGGTCCTGTTGGTGTGGGAAGCCCTGGACAGGTCGTGTGACACCCCGTAATAAAAAATCGATTAAGGGATTAATTAAGTAATTAATCCTAATTCAATTGGTATCTTAATTCCTAAAAGTCCTGAAAATTCAATAGTCGGGGTGTTGGTCCCAAAGGGGGTGTGGTAAAAGTCTAGGGGAGGGGGGGGGGGGGGGTGAATAGACTTTTAAACTTTTTCGTGAATACAACAATTGCTAAGGCAACAGAGAGATCAAGACTCTTAACTAGATTGTTAGAGTCTTGTACGCAGCGGAATAAATAAATACGAGTTGTGTGATTGTGTCAAGTGTATCCACGTGATAAGCAGTAAGTAAATAAAGCAGGAAATGACACAAGGCAATTTATAGTGGTTCGGAGGTGATGTAATCCCCCCTACTCCACTTGATCTTATCGTCCAAGACCAATTCACTATATCCACCACTTCTTGGTTCCTAGATACAATGAATTTCCGTGATCTAGTGCTTTGATCACAAAGCCCACACTAATCACACCAGTGCCTCCAACACTGTTGCTTTGGATTTCACAGCTCTGTGCTACTTTCCAGGATTTCACAGCTCCGTGCTACTTTCCCCCCGTCTTCCACGATCCGATCGACGTATCCCGTGATCTGGTGCTTTGATCACCAAGCCCACACCAATCACGCCCAGTGCCTCCGATACTGCTGTTTCGGATCTCACAGCTCCGTGTGACAATCCAGGATTTCACAACTCCGTGCTACTTTCCCCCGTCTTCGACGTATCCCGTGATCTAGTGCTTTGATCACAACGCCCGCACTAATCACGTCCAGTGTTCTCCAACAGTGTTGATTCACTTGTTTGTAGAAAAACAAGTTTCACTGACTTCCAACTTTGAGACTTTTTGAATGGATCTTCAATATGCAGCAAGTCTCTCAATTATGAAGAATTAAACACTCTTGAATATTTTCTCTTTGAGCTCTCTGAGTGTTTTTCTCACTTGGATATTTCGTATATAGCTTGTTGGCTCTGTATATTTCTCACTTGTATTTCGTATGCTTTTCTCACGCTCAGAGCTCTATTGGAAGTGTTGGAAGTGAGTTGATCTGCTTCATTCTTCATCCTTTTATAGCTGGTTTTGAGAAGTTGTCCGTTGGAAAAAGACAATCTCAAATTTGAATTGTAGATCTCAAATTTGAATTCCAAATCTCAGATTTGAATTCTTGTAGCCTTTTGCAGAAGATCTGTATCTCTGATGTTTTGGCCGTTGCTTAGCTCTTGGTCCATGTGAAGAGACTTAAAATATTTCTGATGCAGATCTTATCTTCACGTGAAGGGCTTTAAAATAATGCTGATGTAGATCATGCGCCTTCCGGCCAATGAGATCTGTTTTGGTTCTATTTCAGCTCTTATAGCTTTGGAGGACCTCTTCCCTCTTTTCAAAGGCTTCTTTATGAAATTGTAAGGAGTGAGTTTCAAACCTGAGACCTTGCGATTTATACATCGAACTTTCATCCATCTCGACTGTACGGATTATTAGTGATTATAGCATTCCTCTTGATGTACTTCTTTCTTTCCATAGATGCTTGATCTTCAAGATAACTTCATGAATTTTGGTTTGCTTCTCGTTTCTTCGTATGAGATTCATCAGTATGACTTCTTCTTTGAGTTGGGCGTGTGGGCTTATTTTAGTATACATGCATACATCTTCTTCTTCGTATTTTTCCCTTTCTTCATAATTGTTAATTTTCCTTTCATGGTCTATGACACGCCTAGGCTTAACAAATAAAAATGGGGATTCTAAAATACAATTTGGCATATCAAAATCTATATAATATATTCCTAACAATTTCCCCTATTTTGATAATGCCAAAATCCTATACTCAGTCACTGGCTTTAAGTCTTTTCGAAAAATATTTTTGCTCAATTTTATTTGACAAAGCCATGATGAGTTTAACAAATATATTCTAGGAAAAATAAAATTGACTCGTGAATTAATTTTAGACAAGTTCCTAATACGTATATTGCATTTTAAATTCTAGTCATTTTTCTCTTTTGTTATGCGTTTTACATGCTTGTCTTTTAATTCACATGCTAATTACAAGTTAAGATATCAAAAACAAATATAGACCACTTTAGGAAATTATCATAACTTGTATGATCATAATAAGGGAAAATACTTGATAATTTCGAAACAGTGGTTTTACAAAAAAAAAAAGTTTCGAAAATCATAGGATCAGATTACCTCTTTTGCCTCTTATCACTGCTTCCGTTTTTCAGGACATCTTTGATGTGTTCCCTCATCTTGTACACATCATTCTTGATACGCTCACAGAAGAATTCTTTGTTGACTTGTCCGGTGAGGTAATTTTCATATGCTTCTTTCAGAGTTGTTCCCGGTAGAACTCCAGCTTCGATCCATTCAATGCGTTCATTGAAGCTTCTACCGTGGCCAAGAGAATTTCTGTGGTTCCAGTGAGTTTTTGCAATTCAAACCACATATCCATCTTCTTTCTCTTTCTCTGTTCTTCCTTATTCTTTTCAGTTACCCAGTGAGCTACTTCAGCCGGGGATTGCTTCTTGATCATGGCAGGTGCGTTTTCTTTGGTCCATACGATAGATGGTATATCGGTTTTGGAGAAATTGAACCAATCATCAAATTTTCCTTTAGATGAACCTGCACCTAAACCATAGTTAGAAAACTGAGCAAAACCCAAACCACTTGGAGATGTTTGGCGTCCACGGCCTCGGCCTCGGCCACTTGGTGGTGTAGCTTGTGGTTGCCCAAAAAAGTATTCTTGTTGTTGAGCTGCCATATGACTGAGATATTCTTCCCCCCCCCCCCCCCCCTGTTGGCTTTATCAGCAAGGAAATTAAGAACACGGGTATCTCGGTCTTGGTTGGCTTTCACAATCTTGATTCTTTCATTAGCTACGTCAGAAGTATTCTGCAAAGTTTCCAACTTCTGAGTCATAGAGGATAGCTCAACTTCAAGTTGATTGATTCTTCGTTCTTGATCTTGTATGGCCTTCAGTTGCCTCATATGTCGTTCATAGTTGATCTTTTCGGCTTCCTCCTTTTCTTTCTTCAAGTTTTTGATTACTTCAACCAAACTGGCAGTGATGTCAGCCTTCAAACGTCTTTCTGTTCTTTTGATCTTGGACTCTAAAGAAATATGCTTTTCAAAGATTTGCGTGAAATTTGACCTTGTGTTGTCAAATTCTTGCATCGCCAAATGTCCTTGATCCTTCAAAGTAGTTCCAATCTTGTGGCAGATTGTATCTCCAGATTCGGATACTTTGGCAAAAAAAGTTGTCAGAATATCATCTTCATCTTCTTCAGGCCGGTGGTGTGTTGTCCAGTTTAGATTATGTAGGGATCTGAGAAATTTCCTTCTTGGATCTGCTAGAACTGGAGTCTCCACAAGTTGTAAGCTTCTTCCTTCAGATGATTCGGCCATGGTGGTATTTTCTTGACAACTGGCTTCTTTTCCAAGATTTTCTCCTTCTGTATTGACTTCATCTTCTCCTTGATAATTGTCAATATCTTGGGAGAAACTAGGATTTGAGAGAATAGGCTGCTCAGAGAATGGTCTGTCTTCTAGTGGGGATTGGAAGTTTGTAGTAGCTTTGACAGAGACATTTTGTACTGCCACTTCAATTAATTGTTCCCCCCCCCCCCCCCAATTAATTCTCTATTCTCATTTAGAACTTCTTCGCTTACTGGTTCTCCAATCTCTTCTCTAATCTCATCTCCAACATCTGCTCTTATTTCTTCTCTGACCACGTCAACATCATCTCTGGCAGAGTCATTCAATTCGGTTTGTGGACCACCAACATTACTCAAAATTTGGTCATTATTTGTCTGTCTTTCGGCTTCAGTGACAGGAATATTGACCAAATTTATATCACCAATCACAGCAGTGGTTTGGTCACCATCAGCAATATTTAACCCGGGTGCACACACAGATATAATATCTCCTTCATTCCTTTCTCTTAATGCATCAAGAAGATTATCAGCAATATTAAGAGAAGGTTCACCTGGATTGTGATGAGTGTCCACAATAGATCTTTGCAATGCAATCTGTAGCTGAGCTTCATTGATCTTTTCCAATTGAGCTGGTGAGATTTGAGTTACGTTTTCTTCGGCCACAGCTGCAACAACTTTGCCTCTTGCATTTTTCTCTTCAAGTTTTGATCTGTAAACTTGATCGATGTTCATCTTGAGTGCCTCTAGTATAAAATCTGTTCCACACCATTCCAAGGCAAATTCTTCACTTCCTATTAATTCTGAAGTAGTCTTTTGGATGAATGAATGATATTTTTCAGTTCTCCAATTTATCCATTCTTGGACTCTATACTTCTCGTTCATCAAATTTGGATAATCTTGGATAGTGTTGAACACTACCGGTCCGGCACTTGCTTCTCCTGTTGATTGACTTGAAATTCTTCTTTGCAGCTCATTGGAAACTCGCACTTCAACTCCTGCTAGCTAGTTCCATTCGTGTTGTGTCATCAATGGGTTCAGTTGGCAATCCCTGATGGCACATATTTTGAGCTTCGTTCTCAATCACTCCTTGGAACGGTATAACTGCCATGGCTATGCTCGTGGCTTCTTGTTCTCTGATGGTTGGATTACTGGACCCCATAAAATTGCTTGCAGTTGATGCGGCCCTGCAGTTTCTTATTTGAGATCCTCTTGATTGAGGTGTGTGCTTGCAGAAGTTCCTCCTTTAGATGCCTTTCTCTTCTGACTTTTCTTCCCATAGTCTGGTGAAAACTTCCAGAATAAATACCTGTAGATTCCAACACTTTTGTGCTTTCTCAAGGGTATTTTCTTTTTCCTCAAGATTTCTCCAATGACAAGTCCATAGCCTACACCTTGAAGAAATTGATCTCCTTCGAGTGAACTTCCAATTGGCTTTGCGGCGAGAATAAATCCTATGATTTTTGTGAAAATATAGTTCGCCCAATTGAACTTGATTCCACTCATGATTCCATTCATCAAACAGATATATGGAGAAGAATAATTATCCAAAGTTCCCAATTTGTTGTCCAGAGCTTTGTAAATAACATCCACTAGCATCTCATATTCATGCTTCAAAAGTTTCTTCTTATCACATGTATTTGGTATCACTGGTGCGCTTGGACCTCGAATTTCATCCCAGAAATTTTGAAGATCATAGTGATGATTATCTGCCAAGATTTGAGAATTTGTAAAATTGAAACAACTTCTGATGTCTTCTTCTGAAATTTCAACTTGTGTTCCTCCAACAGTAGATAGAATTCGGCCATTGTTCACGTTTGCATGGAGGTAGAATTCTACTACCACTTCTTCGAATGCTCCAGAATACTTGTAGGTGAGAAAGTCATACAGCCCACAGTCTTTCAGGGCTTGTATGATTTTTGCGGCTAGAACTTTGTTTTGTGCTCCATTCATGAAGTATTCTTCATTGAGAACCATTCCTACCGTGAGTTGTTTCACAAGCACGGTCAAATCTTTGGATTGTTCTATTTGCGCCATTGTGATTGATTCGGACAGTGATTGAGCCGGTTGGGAGAGAGATTTAGGCTTTCTGAGTGATCTGAGATTTTCTTTTGGTAGGGAAGATGAATAGTTTTGTATGAGAGAGGGTTTTAGAAGGTTTTTCTTGGTTGGACGTGAGAGAGAGGGTATGGACAATTAAGTCCTTTTGTGTAAGGGTTCCAAAGGTGACTCTTTAAGGATAGATGTGTCATTTTAAGTGAGGGTGGGTTAGGAGAGAGAAAAAGCAATCATTACTAGATAGCAGTATTTAATGCTCACAGTTTCTTAGAAATCTTTTAAGCACGTAATTGAATTTTGAAGGGACACATAAGGTGGAGATTGAGTAGGAGAGGAGGTTTAGGATTTGATTTGGAGAGGGGAGATTTGAGAGGAGATTAGGTTGGAGAGATGGTTTAGGAGGTGGATTCTAGAACAAACAGGTTAGTTCTCTCACAAAACAAATAATATCACATAAAATATCTCCATCTTTCAGAAATTGAATTTTCTTTAAATAAAATAACAACCACACGATAAAAAGAATAAATTTAAACACTTTGGTGGTATGAAAAGTCTTTTGGGATTTAGTTACCAAAAACAATTAGGAAACAAACACATTTATATATTTATATATATACATGCACACACGGTAATACATATATAAATCACACAAATTTTGGTAAATAATTGAATTTTGTAACTTCTTCCCAAAAACAAATTTTAGAAACCAAAAATAACTTGATACCAATTTTGAAAAAGGTTTTTCGTATGGCAATTTCCAAAACAACATAGATAATAATTAAACACATATAGCACATGCAATTCACGTAACAAATATTTATCATGCTACAAATCATTTAAATCAGCTTAAGAGCAATTAGACATGTAAATAAATTATTCAAGAAGATTAACACACATGTACGAAAGATTTACTTGCAATTCAAGTAACAAATTAAATTAACATGCGATTAACCTAAAAAATTCCAAAAATTGCATATTTATCAAACAATTTTGTATGGCACATAAACACACGTAAAACATCACATGCAAATATATAAACACATAGATAACACATATTGCAAAATTATTCACGTAATTTTCAAACAAAAACATGAACAAACAATGCTAAATAAATTAAATTGAGCATACGTATCAATTGTAATAAGGATTTTAAGTCCAGTGATACTTAGCTCAATTCGATCATTCCCAATTCATGCCTTAAGGTAGCATATCTCGTTTCGCATAAAGGCTTTGTGAGAATGTCTGCAACTTGATTCTCCGTAGGGATATACTCAATTTGTAGATCTTTCTTTTCAACATGATCCCTTATGAAGTGATGTTGAATGTCTATGTGTTTGGTTCTTGAGTGAAGCACCAGATTGTGAGTAATCGCAATTGCACTAGTATTATCACAATAAATACTAACGTCATCACAATTTACTCCGTAATCTTTCAATTGTTGCTTCATCCACAATATTTGCGCACAACAACTCCCTGCAACAACGTATTCGGCCTCGACAGTACTAGTTGCGATGGAATTTTGCTTTTTACTAAACCAAGAAACAAGCCTTCCCCCCAAGAACTGGCATGTCCCGGAAGTGCTTTCTCTGTCTATTTTACAACTGCAAAATCCGCATATGAAAAACCCGTTAGAGTAAAATCTGTACCTTTAGGATACTATAATCCTACGTTGACCGTTCCTTTTAGATATCTTATGATCTTCTATTTTGTGTGTAGCAAGCAGTGTTGATAGCTTCCGCCCAATATCTTTTCGGGAGACCGGATGCACTGATCATCACTCGTGCGGCTTCTTTAAGCGTCCGGTTTCTTCTTTCAGCTATGCCATTTTGTTGCGGCGTCCTTGCGGCAGATAATTGATGAGAAATTGCTTGTACATCGCAAAATGATTGAATCATGCTATTCACGAACTCGGTTCCACGATCGGTTCGGATTTTTGATATTTTCATATCCTTCTCATTTTGGAGTTGCTTCAATAGCTTTGGTAGTACTTGCTCAACTTCGCTTTTCTTCTTGATAAACACGGTCCATGTGTACCTGGAAAAATCATCAACAACAACAAGAGTATATTTCTTACCACTTACACTTATTGGATCAACCGGTCCAAATAAGTCCATGTGTAGTAAGCTTAGCGGTCTTGACGTTGACTCTTGCGTCTTTGATTTGAAGGACGATTTAATTTGTTTTCCACGTTGGCATGCGTCGCACACTTGGTCCTTCTTGAAGACAATATTTAGTAAACATTCAGCAAGATTTTTCTTTGCAAGTTGATTGATTGTCTTGAAGTTTAGATGGTTGAGCTTCCTATGCCATTCCCAATTTGCTTCATTCGAATTTCTGGCCATTAAGCATACGGACTCTTTGCTTGTGCTCCAATCAACCACGTACATGTTTTTCTTCCTTGCTCCAGTGAGTACTATTTCCTTTGTTGTCTCATTTTTGATTAGGCACTTATCTTTGGAAAATTCCACAAGATAGCCTTTATCACAAAATTGACTAGTACTCAGCAAGTTGAACTTCAATCCTTCCACGTACGATACATCTTCAATTTTTATTCCATTTCTTTTAATTGTACCAACTCCTTTGGTAATTCCATAATTTTGATTTCCTCCAAAAATCACTTTTGGTCCATCGATTTTCTTCAAATTCACTAGATAAGATTTATTTCTTGTCATGTGGCGAGAGCAGCCACTATCGATGTACCAAACATCCTACAAAAAAGATTAATTATTTTTAGGTACCCAATCTTGCTTTGGTCCTTTGTTGTTAGTGATTTTTGGTAACCAAACCCACCTAGATCCCATTGAATTAAGATAAGGTGGTTTGTAACCATTTGAGACTTGATAATCATAATTGACTCTAGAAAATACTTTTGGTGCTCGGTTTTGAAATTTTTTTTTGTATTTCGGCACCTGGGAAGTAGATTGTTGTTTTAGCCTATGAAAAGCATTAAACCTGGACTTGGTCCATGGTTTATAATCACACAACCAATCTTGCTCAGTGGGATATAATCTCCCAGCCCCAATCCTTGGAAAACTTTGCTCTTTCCTATGAGGTCTTTTTGCACTTAACTCATTGGCATATCTTTTGTGTTTATTGAAAATTTGTTGCTTAGCCGTGATATTATAATGATTTGGCCTAGCAATATTCAATTTCACATTTTGTTGATAGCCAAGTCCTCGTTTCCTTGTGCTATCCTGACTTTTCACAAATTTTACCACTTGCACTTTATTATTTAAAGTAGCAGTAAGATTAGTCAGTTTTGGAGGGGTTTGAGAACATGTGGAGTCATAACCAATTTCGGTTCTATCTCCTGATGGCTTTTGCATGTTTACCATTTTATTCATTATTTTGGACGAATTAGTAAACGTAGCAATGGTAGCTCTTAGATTATGTTCTCTAACCTCTCTAGCTTTACACTCTTCTTGAAGACAAATATTTTTACTCTTCAAGTTACTCACTTCAAGTAAAGCATCTTGCAATTTTTTATTCATATCTTCTTTTTCAAGAATTAGAATATTATTGCGCTCCTTGAGTTGAGAATGAGTGGCCAAGATCTCTTGCCAATCTCGCATTAGATTGCCAATAGATTCACGAGAAAAGGAAGAACTAATATGAGTAAAAGAATTAGATGTTACCTGATAAACATTATTTTTGTTGTTATTTTAGATAATCTTTTTATAGTTAAGTTGCAAATAATTAATTAATTATTATCTATTTTTATTTATTATTGCTATAATTAGTTTTTAGTAATGTTATTCATTTTTAGGTTGTTTTAATTATTAAAGTTGTCCTATTATTTGAATTCTGACAATCTAATAATTCCTAATAATAATAATAATAATAATAATAATAATAATAATAGTAGTAGTAATAGTAGTTTAGTTATACTTGGTCAATATGGAGTTCTAATAATTGTAGAATTTTATTGAGTTCTAATTTATTTTATTTAAGTAAAAAATAATAATTCTTCAGTCAAAGCTCTTTGTGCGGTGCTGATTCAACAGAAGCCGATCAACGAGAGAGAGGCGGACGAAACACAGAGCAAAGCTTCAAGCGATCCGATTGAACAGCAGGCATGATGGTGTGTGGCTCGAGTTCTTCTGCGTAATTGAACCAAGAAACACATAGCAATTTATGGCAGAATTGCGGAAGAATTTGGGGGAGAGAGCAGTATAAATTGAGGCCAATTCGAAGAAGAAATCATCAATTTCACCCCGGAGCAATTCCGGAGGGCAGAATTTTGGTTTGGCGAGCGAGATTCTTTGTGGCAGCTGCAAATCTTCTTGCGTTAATTTCCGGCGGCAGCAGCATCAACTTCTTTGTTCTTTCGTAGCAGCAGTGGCATAAGCTCTATTTATTTCTTTAATTCCCTAGCTTTAATTGCTAATGACTATGTTTAGTACCTAAAGTTTGGATTATTGCGTACTTAATCAAGCAATTTGGCATAAGATTTCAATTTGCTTCGTGTTTCTACATTCTAGGTTACTATCTAGCTTTTCAATATTTAATTTGCCTTGTGTTTTATGACAGTACAAGAACTCTAATTGTGAAGCTTTTCTTTAGAATGTGCTGCTAGTTTCCTTTTGCTAAGAAATGATACAAGAGTTTTAATGTTATCAATTTAATTTATTACGATTTATATCAATTTAATTATGATTTATCTTACAGCTTTGTGTCCAGATTAATTGAGTTCAATTTGGCCAATTTAATTCTTATTAAGTCCACTTGAGGGAGTTATATAGAATATACACTACCATGCCTTTTAATTTTAAGTTCGGTCTTGTTACCTGTTTTTTCATTTAGTTTAATCCATTATGATTGTTAATTTGATATTATTGTTTTTGGTGATTTATCCATTTACTTTCATTCGTATTACGTTGCATTTGAAGTTATCTTTAGCATTTGATTCAGTACTTTACATTATCAAGTCAATTAATTCAATTATTTCTTTTAAGTTATTGAATTGCATCGTACAATTCCCTGTGGGATCGACCCTTGCTATTGCACACTATAACTACGACTGACTCGTGCACTTGCGAGGATATTATTAAAATTATCCATCATTACCTCTTCTTCCTCTGCTCCAAGTGCCATTAGACAATCTTCACTTGTACTCAACTCACTTGATTTGCATACTAGCGCTCTATCATTTTCTGAACTTGAGCTTTCATCACTTGATGACGATTCGTCGGACTCATCATCTTCATTTGGCTCATTGCTCATTAGCGCCTTTCTTTTGTCACGTTTGAATCTTCGATCTTTGTTGTCGAATTTATTCGGTGTAGATTCAACATTTTTGCCTTGATATTTGCTAACGATCGGATGCGGACAATTTATTTTAAAATATCCGGGTTTGCGGCAGTTGTAGCATAGATCGTTCATTTCATCAACTTTTTCTTCATTCGGCTTCCATGCGCCACTTTGGTTTCCACGAGAGAAATTTTGATTTCTTCGTGATGAATATTTGTTGTCTCCTTTTCGCATGAATTTCCTGAACTTTTTAACAAAGAGAGCAAACTGTTCATCAGTCATAAAATCAACATTATCTACTGACCTGGAGGTTAGCGGTTGTTCGGCCATTAGAGCTGGATTTCGAACTTCATAATCTTCGTCATTTTTGGCCTTCATTTCGAACTCATATGCCTTAAGATCACTAAACAATTTGTCAGTTGACAACGTTCTTAGATCTCGGTGATCTCGCATAGCCGTAACCTTCATGTCCCATGCGAATGGTAAGCCTCGTAGAATTTTGAGATTAATTTCTTTTTGGCTAATCTCTTTGCCAAGATCATTAATCTCTCCAAGAATTTTGATCATTCTTGCTTCCATATCAACAATGCTTTCACTTGATAGCATTTTGAAATCTTCGAACTTCTTCATGGCTATCGTGAGCTTGTTGTCTTTTTCTTGTTCATCGCCTTCACCGATCTTTATGAGAGTATCCCAAATTTCTTTCGCAGTTGTGCATTTTCGAATTTTTGGGAATATTGTATCATCAACGGTTTTGAATAGAATATCTTTGGCAATGTTGTCAAGATTATTTCTTTTTCTATCGTCTGATGACCATTCCGTTTTCGGCTTTGGTACATATTTTTGAGCATCGGATGATAAAAGAAATGCTGTGTTGACTTTCAAAATTTCTATCGGTCCATTAGAAATGACTTCCCACGTTTCATCGTGTAAGGCCGATAAATGAACCTGCATATGAACTTTCCAATCATCAAATTTATCAAGTGAGAATAATAAATTATGTGCCAAATCATTATTCATTTTCACGTGGGAAAAGAATAATACAATCCAATCACACACTGGTAAAATGGATCTGTCTAGCGTTCAGAAAAAAGGTTGACCCAAATAGTCAACTTGCTTTGAAACAAATTGACCCAAATAGACAGCCTGCTCTGATACCAATTGTTGGTCCCAAAGGGGGTGTGGTAAAAGTCTAGAGGGGGGGGGGGGGGGGTGAATAGACTTTTAAAATTTTTCGTGAATACAACAATTGCTAAGGCAACAGAGAGATCAAGACTCTTAACTAGATTGTTAGAGTCTTGTACGCAACGGAATAAATAAATACGAGTTGTGTGATTGTGTCAAGTGTATCCACGTGATAAGCAGTAAGTAAATAAAGCAGTAAATGACACAAGGCAATTTATAGTGGTTCAGAGGTGATGTAATCCCCCTACTCCACTTGCTCTTATCGTCCAAGACCAATTCACTATATCCACCACTTCTTGGTTCCTAGATACAATGAATTTCGGTGATCTAGTGCTTTGATCACTAAGCCCACACTAATCACACCAGTGCCTCCAACACTGTTGCTTTGGATTTCACAGCTCTGTGCTACTTTCCAGGATTTCACAGCTCCGTGCTACTTTCCCCCCGTCTTCCACGATCCGATCGACGTATCCCGTGATTTGGTGCTTTGATCACCAAGCCCACACCAATCACGCCCAGTGCCTCCGACACTGCTGTTTCGGATCTCACAGCTCTGTGTGACAATCCAGGATTTCACAACTCCGTGCTACTTTCCCCCGTCTTCGACGTATCCCGTGATCTAGTGCTTTGATCACAAAGCCCGCACTAATCACGTCCAGTGTTCTCCAACACTGTTGATTCACTTGTTTGTAGAAAAACAAGTTTCACTGACTTCCAACTTTGAGACTTCTTGAATGGATCTTCAATATGCAGCAAGTCTCTCAATGATGAAGAATTAAACACTCTTGAATATTTTCTCTTTGAGCTCTCTGAGTGTTTTTCTCACTTGGATATTTCGTATATAGCTTGTTGGCTCTGTATATTTCTCACTTGTATTTCGTATGCTTTTCTCACGCTCAGAGCTCTATTAGAAGTGTTGGAAGTGAGTTGATCTGCTTCATTCTTCATCCTTTTATAGCTGGTTTTGAGAAGTTGTCCGTTGGAAAAAGACAATCTCAAATTTGAATTGTAGATCTCAAATTTGAATTCCAAATCTCAGATTTGAATTCTTGTAGCCTTTTGCAGAAGATCTGTAGCTTCTTCAGAAGATCATATTAAAAATAATATCTCTGATGTTTTGGCCGTTGCTTAGCTCTTGGTCCATGTGAAGAGACTTAAAATATTTCTGATGCAGATCTTATCTACACATGAAGGGCATTAAAATAATGCTGATGTAGATCATGCGCCTTCTGGGACTTTCATCTTCTGTGTATTTTATTCTCTCTGTATGGCTACTAATGAAGTGTTTCGGCCAATGAGATCTCTTGATCTGGGTCTCATATTGATGGTGTGAATTCAATCCTTGATTGAAACTTCATCTCCAACTTCAGCTTCTTACTATATATAGCTTTGGAACTTTATCTCCAACTTCTGCTCTTACCATATATAGCTTGATGAGACTCCATCTCTAACTTCATCTTTTTGACTTTGACTTGTAAACTGCATCTCTAACTTCATCTCGTACTGCATCTCTAACTTCATATTCTCTATTATTTAATTGATTTCAAAACTGATATTGAAACTTCTGCTCCAACTTAGTCTCGAAACTGATATTGAAACCTCTGCTCCAACTTAGTCTCGAAACCTCTTTTGAAACCTTAGCTCCAACCGCATCTCTTACCTTGGACCTCAGCTCCAACTTCATCTCTTCTTTATTTTCGAAACCTCTATTGAAACTTCATCTCCTACTTCATCTCCTTGAAAAATAAACCTCTATTGAAACTTCATCTCCTACTTCATCTCCTTGAATTAATTTCGAAACCTCTTTTCAAACCTGATATTGAAACTTCTGCTCCAACTTAGTCTCGAAACTGATATTGAAACCTTTGCTCCAACTTAGTCTCGAAACTGATATTGAAACCTCAGCTCCAACTTAGTCTCGAAACTGATATTGAAACCTCAGCTCCAACTTAGTCTCGAAACCTCAGCTCTTACCTTGGACCTCAGCTCCAACTTCATCTCTTCTTTATTTTCGAAACCTCTATTGAAACTTCATCTCCTACTTCATCTCCTTTTTAGTTTCGAATTACTTGAATTAATTTCGAAACCTCTTTTCAAACCTCAGCTCCTACTTCATCTCTTGGAACTGATTTAAGGCTTCTTTATAAAATCATAAAGAGTGAGTTTCGAACCTAAGACCTTACAGTTTATACATCATGCTCTCATCTATCTCGGCTGTACAAATTATTGGTTATTATAGCATTCCTCTTGATGTACTTCTTTCTTTCCATAGATGCTTGATCTTCAAGATAACTTCATGAATTTTGGTTTGCTTCTCGTATCTTCGTATGAGATTCATCAGTATGACTTCTTCTTTGAGTGGGCGTGTGGGCTTATTTTAGTATACATGCATACATCTTCTTCTTCGTATTTTTCCCTTTCTTCATAATTGTTAATTTTCCTTTCATGGTCTATGACACGCCTAGACTTAACAAATAAAATTGGGGATTCTAAAATACAATTTGGCATATCAAAATCTATTACAATATATTCCTAACACGGGGACTAGTAATTGACTAGTCAACCCTAAAGTCAAGGTTGTACCTTGAGCTTTGTGAGGAGTTCCCTTGTCCCCTTACACCTCTTCATTTTAGTAAGGGTATTCATGACTTTCACCTTGTGTTAGTATTGTAAGCTAACCTAGTAGAACACCCTCATTTCTCTCCTTACACTTTCCAAATTCTAGCTCCACCTTTTCTCTAAAAAAGTAGATAGCTTTTCTTCCAAGCCAAGTTGAAGCTTTGTCAAAACTTCAAGAGTTGTCTCCAAGATTCTACCTTTCATACATTTGGGCATCTAGGAGGGTAAGATCTATGTTCATCTTGTGTTTTTAGTGTTTTCTAAGGTGTCTTTTCTTAAAGATAGAATCTTTATGATCTTTTGGTGTGTTCTTGAAGTGGGTTTGGAAGGTGAGCTTTGTTAGGAGCTTGGTGAGGTGTTAAGTGAAGGTTTTTGTCTACAAGAGGTAACCCATGCTCTACAAAATCTATTTTGTTTACCTATCTGATGATTTCTTGGATTCTACATGTGATTTTGCTATGAAATGTGAGGGTTTATGCATTGTCTTGTGAAAATGCATATCTAGAGCTTGTGTTTAGGGTACTTTTATGACATTGCTTGGCTATTCCTTTGATTCAAGTCATTTTGTTGTATTTGGTGAGATTTGACATGTTTTTGACTTGAATTTGAGCTTGGAGTTGAAAATCCCAGAAGGGATTAATTTTGGTACAGGTGTGTACCCGCGGGCGGAACGGCGCGTAGGGGTCCACCCGTCGCCCACCGCGGGGTACAAGACCCTCGTGGGTATGTACCCGCGGGCGGAACCGCGGGTTGGGGCCTACCCGTGGGTCCACCCGCGGGGTACAATGTATGGTTGTGTGGGGATTTGTTCCCCGTGATTCTTTTGAATGCTAGCGTGTATGTTGTTTGTACCTTCCTATTGTTGATGATAACTTGTGTTATTCATCGTTGTTGTTGTTGGACTGTGATCCATTCCTTGATTGAGTATGGTTTCATATCTTCGTTGTGATCCGTTGATTGATTCCTGTTGAGGTGTGGTGTGTGTGGCTTTACCTAGATTGCACGATTAGTGGTATGGGACACTAGTCACCAAGGTATTGCAGTGGTCCTCGTGGTGGCCATGACATGATTATGGAGTTGTGATCTTTGTGTAAGGTTCACGTATTTCTTGGGTGGCATGTGTTGCTGTGTGTGAAATCGATACCCTCGTGTACTATGAAATCGGTGGTTCTGTTGGAGATCTGTTGGAGAGGGGACGACGGTCCTCGGGGGAATAAGGTTGGACTTGGTGTACACGGGTCCTGGAGGTAAAGGTTGGAACTAGATATATAAGGTTGGGGGTAGCCATAAGGTTGGAACCGGGCATAAGGAAGGCATATCAACTCGTGATGGGTGATGTCACGAGGGCTTGTGTAGCCGTTGTTGTGAGTTCTCTTCTTGTGACGTGTGTAGTCACAAAGGCATGTGTTGCCATTGGGTGTGTCCTTAATCTCCTGTATCATGCATGTCGGGTGTTAATCTATTGTTTGATGATAGATTATACCTTGAGACTTCTTGTGAGTCGTTGTTGTTCCTTGTAGTCTTGGGATGTGTTCCCGTGTTCTTGTTGAAGAGTGTTTGAGTCTTATGTTGACTATTACTCTTGGTTTTGGACATATATATATGTATTCCGTTTCGAAAATGGCTTTACAAACTTATATCTTATCTATGTATGATATTTCACATGTATTGGTTGGTTACCAGCATTATTCGCTGACCGGGCATCGTCCCATCTTTTATGTGTTTCTTTCAGGTGATGTTTAGACGAGTGCGCGGTTTAGTGCCAGCTAGCGTAGCTCCTCCCTTATGTTTTGTGGCCTGTGAGCCAATTTAGACTTAGTACTTTGTTATGTTGGTTTTTAGATGTTGAACAATGCAGATGTTAGCATGTGCGTTCACCCCTGGGTGAGCGTGGCATAACACCCCTTTACTTCCAGTTTATATATTTCCTCTTTCAGTCTTCCGCTGTGTTTGATGTTTTGGTTTAGATATCTACATGTTTAAGGCTTTAAATAGCATGGAAATTAGGGGGTGTTATAGGTCGGTGGTGTGGAAAGTCCCGATCAACCATTGTGAACTGATCCGGTAGTGTGGAAAGCTCCGGGTTGCCATTTGGATTATTGATTTGCGAGCAACCTGGTAGAAATGTATCCCGGTTGTCAGAGATAGTAGCTAACCCGTTGGGCTTGGAATCCCAATAGGGGGTGTATACACTTAAAGTTGCTAGATCTGTTTCCATTGAACTTTGATTGATTGTGTCCTTGCGAGGACTTGAGCTGTCTGGAAGCTCTCCACACTGATCCACTGACACTGATATTGTTTGTGATTGTTGATATTGTTGATGTCCCCGTGTGGACTTGAGATTGATATTGTTGACACGCTTGTGATGAGAATTGCACTATGCTTGGATTGTACAGTTGTTCCGCCTATCTATTGAACTCTATCTCTTTGTTGATACTCTTTTGGAGCCTATCTTATTGTTGGAACCCTTCTACTTTGATGAGGTTACTCTATCATATCCTTGAGTTGAGTTTGATTGTGGGATTGAGTCATTGCTTTGATCATTCCTCTTGATTTGAGTATTGAATCTTGTATTTACTTGTATCGGGTCTAGCGCCCCTAGAATTGTATATTGTTGATTGAGCATCATTCGTTGACTTTCTTCAGCTAAGTTTGTTGGTATGGCATATGTATGTAGTCATACCGTTGCAAAACCTAATTTGAAATATAAAAGTATATCTATTTAGTTTTACATTATGGAGTGGAGTTACTTAGCATCTCTCGCTAATCTTTTAAAACATATTATCAGGTATGGAGTAGTCCAACTTTGAGAGCATGATAGTTCAAGACTAGCTTCTGCCTTGTAGTTAGGCTCCCTAGTTTACTTTTCTGTTTATCGTCCTGTGGGCCTTTTGCTAGACTTGTGTTGTTTAAGACTAGTACTTGTTATGTTATTTGTTGAGGATTTTAGACTGGCCTTAGCATTTGGGTTGTGTGTGACCTAAATGTGGCATAACATTCCCAATTACTTTGAACTAGCTTCCGCAGTTTGATTCAGACCTAGTCTTTATCTACCCATCTTGCCAGTTTATTGCCTTAAGTTATTCAAGTTATATTTAGAAATCGGGGGTGTTACATGTTTTTTTTTAAACTTTAAAACATGTGTATGTGTCTTGTGTTATGCGTTTCTGTGTCTCATGTTATGCAATTATGTACCTTAAGCGTATGGATTTGTACCTGAAATAAAGTGAATGTAACATGTGCTTTTATGTCTTGTGCTATGCATATTTGTGTCTTGTGTTATGCGTCTTTGTTTCTTATGTTATGAAATTTTGTACCTAAGAGTATTGATTTTGTACCTGAACTAAAGTATATAAAAACGTGTGTGTGTCTTGTGTTATGCGTTTGTCTCTCATGTTATGCAATTCTGTACCTTAACGTATGGATTGTATACCTGAAATAGATTAGTAGTTGTGTAACACGCAACATATTGTGTGTCTTATTTTAGGAATTTATTTCTTGTTTTATGAAATTATGTGCAGATAGGACATATATTATCTACATAAATCAAATTTGAGAATAAGTTAATATATAACATGTGTATGTGTAGCTCCGCCCCTGACTATGGGATATCTTGGGACTGAGATCATGCAAAGACTTAGCAAGGATCAAGGAAGATTTAACAACTTTACAATGGAGGTGTTTGACAAATAGCTGATAGTTGTTAGCCGATTGGATTAGCGGGTTTGGCGAGTTGTAACAACTTTGCAATGGGGTGCTTGACAAATAGATGATAGTTGTTAGCTGATTGAATTAGCGGGGTTGACTAGCTGATAGAATTAACTGGGTACGTGTAGAGAGATGATTGGTAAATTAGTTGTTAATTGATAGCTAATTATATACAAAATGACATTTAATGGTGGTGTAACAAGTCAAAATTCGCTGATTAAGCTAACAATGTTACCAAATAGGACCAATGTCATTCTCATGGCCATTGAATTATCAATTAGTATTGAATCCCATTCTCATGGCAATTCTTTCCTTGGAGCATTTTGAGTAGTGTAGCTATAGTGATGTCATATTCTCATAGAAACAACACGTCTCCAATATCATCGAGTATAATTGGAGCCTGAGAGCTTTATACCCGAGAGATTCAAGGATAGCTCCATTGATATAAAGTGAAGTGAATTCAAGTACATACCATTCGGTGGTGGGAGAAGAATATGTCCCGGAATTTCATTTGGGATGGAAAATGTTCAGTTTCCTCTAGCACTCATGCTCAACGACTTTGACTGGACCGTGCCTCCTGGAATCACAACTGAAGCATTGAAGATGACAGTAATGCCTGGATTAGCCTTTGGAATAAAAAAATGACATTTTCTTGATTGCTACCCCTCGGGAGAGAAGAGTTCATGGAGCAACTTAAGGAAATATCGGAATTGTTGGGCAGCTTTGATTTTGCCAATGTGTTTCCTTCCTGGAGGGTTCTTCACGGCCTCTGCCGCGAAAACAAGAATAGGATCATCAAAGCTCACCGCAAAGTAGACGCAATCATCGAAAACATCATAAAAGAGCACAGAGAGAGGTTGGAAAATGGCACTGAGTCAGGGAGTAGTGATTGTTTAATTGATGTTCTCATAAGACAATGGATAGCAGTGACCTTCGAGTTGCCATCACTCACGACAACATCAAAGCCATAATCCTAGTACGTACTATATATATAATATATATAATCTTATTTCCCATCCTGAAATAATCAAGTTAATACTTAATTTAGTCCTAAATGTCTATTTTGTATTTAACTAACTCTTGATTTTCTATGATTTTACTTAGGTTGTATTTGGAAACCGAAAAAAATGATTTCTGAAAATATTTTTCAATAAAGTTCTCATCCGTGTTTCTAGTGTTTCGCAAGAGGATAAAAATGATGGTCAACGGAAATTGATTTTCGGTCAAAGGGAAAACAAGTCCATTTTCAGAGCCGGGGATGTCATTTTCCAGAAAACCTTAAACAACTTTTTTCTTGTTCTCCATCTTCTTCGTTGGTTAATTTCCGTCGTAACCAGAAATATCTGGTTTCTATTTCCTTCGGAACCAGGAATATCTAGTTCCCGATGGAAACCAGATTAACTAGTTTTCCAACGGAAAACCATTTACTAGTTTCCGTTGGAAACCAGAAGTTTTTATGAAACCATTGCCTTTTTTTAAAAAAAAAAATTATAAATAATATTTATTTTTAAATACAATTCTGCTCATTTTCTGGAAAAATGATCCAAACACACTCCGGGTCCGTTTGGAAAGTAAGAAAATGTTTTCTGGAAAATGACTCATTTTCCAGAAAACATTTTCCTTTCCGATGCTTGGTTGCTTTTTGGAAAACTTGGTGTGTTTGGTTTATTTTCTGGAAAAATGAATAGAATTATATAATTAAACATTTTGGCGGAAAATGACTTCTGCCAAAGTTTGGCGGAAAATGACTTCAGCCAAATTTTGGCGGAAGTCATTTCCCACCAAAATGGCTTCGTTTTCGCTAGTCAACGATAAATGTTTCCGTTGACTGAATTTTCCTGTTATATCCAAACACTGAAAAATCGAAAAACATTTTCCGGAAGTCATTTTTCAGGTTTCTAAACGGACCCTTACAGTTTTCGGAAATTCAACAAAACACTGGAAAAAAAAAGTTTCTCAAAAATTACTCATTTTTCCAAAAAAATATTTTCCAAAAGTCATTTTTCAGGTTTTCATACACACCCTTAATTGAGTCATTTGTTAGGCCTGCCGTGTATTGGTGGTTAGAATCAAGATTAAGTCGAGAAAGAATCACTATAGTCAATAACTAAATTGAGATTAAATTACCCATCTATCATTGTTCTAACAACTAATAAACGGAAGGCATAACAGATGACTCAATTCTGTAAAATCATCATGTCCAGAGCCCAATTAAGCAGGAAAAAAAAAAAGACATTTAGAACTAATTAAATCGAGAATATAGTGAGGACAAAAATGGGTATTAACTCGAAAATAAGCATAATAACATGCAAATAAAGCAATGCTAATTAAATGGCCGGATTGTTTTATGCATGGGGTGGAGGTAGACCTGGCAATTATGGACACGACCCGTTAACACGAAACGAAATTGGACACGAAAATAACGGGTTAGTGTTTAGCCTTAACGTGTCTCGGGTCCTTAACGGGTTGACCCGTTAAGGACCCGTTATATTTCGTGTCTTAACGGGTCAACCCGTTAAACCTATTAAGAACCCGTTTAACCCGTTAATATTATCGTGTTAACCCGTTAACACGAACCCGTTTACTAAACCTGTTTGTAACCCGCTAAGAACCATTGTCATTTAGGTAAGAACCATGGTCATGAATGAAATTAGAAAAGATATTATGAACATGACTAAGGATGAATTTATTACATTAGGCCAAGATCCTACACCATTCAGCAATTTGAAATTTGAATTTTTATTATATTCAATTTGATTCTAAAAACTAGTATGGACTCCTTTAATTTTGATTTTTCGATGTTATTTTATCATTTTATGAATGTTATGGATGGAATATTTTTTAGTTTGTTTGATGATTGAACTGTAGGTTGTATTTTTATTTTTTTTTTATAGAACTTAACTTTAAATTTTAGTTTTTTTTTTTTAAAATATATTAATAGAAATAGCGGGTTTAAACGGGTTTCGTGTCATATCGTGTCGACACGACTTGAAACCTGTTAACAAAACGTGTCTATCGTGTCAACCCGTTTAACCCGTTGACAAATCGTGTTCGTGTTCGTGTTAAAAATTTAAACCCGTTAACCATAACGTGTCGAGTCCGTGTTTAGCCTTATCGTGTTCGTGTCGTTATCGTGTCAACCCGTTAACCACTACTGGAAATTATGGAATTTCCGACCACCTGAAAGTGATCTTAAATCAAGTTGAAAGCCTTGTTCCGACCACTTTTGGTATCCGGAAAATCCTTTGTTGCTATTTCCGACCACTTTTTTGGACTTTTTAGTATTGACTTAATTTAAGATCATTTTCAGGTGGTCGGAAATTCCATAATTTCCAGTAGTGAACGGACCCGTATACACGAATTGCCAGGTCTAGGTGGAGCAGGATATGTTTGCAGGAGGGAGTGAGACATCAACAGCAACAACTGTGTGGGCTATGTTGGAAATGATGAAGAATCCGAGGGTGATGGCAAAAGCACAAACAGAGCTGAGAGATGTGTTTAAAGGGAAAGAAACATTGGACGATGAGAAAGACAACATTATCGAACAACTACCATATTTGAAGCTAATAATGGTGAAAGAAATATTGAGGTGCCATCCCCCATTTCCTGTGTTTTCTCCAAGGGAGTGCAGGGAGGAAAGCATTGTCAATGGCTACACCATATCCCTCAAAACAAAAGTAATGATTAACGCTTGGGCAATAGGGAGGGATCCCAAGTACTGGGAAGATCCAGAGAGCTTTACTCCCGAGAGATTTGAGGAGAGTTCGATAGATTTCACTGGAAATCACTTCCAGTATTTGCCTTTTGGTGCTGGGAGGAGGATGTGTCCAGGACTTGCATTTGGTTTTGCAAACTCCATTTCACCTTTAGCTCTTCCACTATGATTGGAAGCTCCCTAATGGAGTTACTGTTGATTCTTTTGACATGACGGAGAAATATCAGGATTATCTGTGGGAAGAAACACTGATCTTTGCTTGATTGCCACACCTTATATTGCTTAATTACCTTTAAATTCTTTTTCTTTTTTTTAGTCATCATGTACCTCCATTTTCTTCTAGTTTTCCTTTACTTTTACTATTCTCTCTTCTCTCTACTATGTTCTTGGCATAAGATTACTATTCAATCATTGTAGTAGGTTGAGCTAAAGAAGGCCAAAATTATAACACTTGGTTTATTGTTTATTTTCATTTGCTAGTGCCTAGTTCTTTGATATTGCATATACCGTATGTCCGTATATAATACTCAATTTCGAGAGAGTGATATTGCACCCGTGCACTCTATGCTATGTCAATTAACAAAATACAAACAGAAGTCCTTCATAGACTCGAGAATACTAGATTGAATTTCTACCATTTATGCAATAAAACACAAATAGAGCCTCAAGATAGATAATCTAAGTCCATGCTATAAACTAATTACTCATACATCCATATTAAGCATAAAAATCATAAAAACACAAGTAATAAGTATAAATATTGTAAATGGAAGAGATAAATTAAAGAGAAATAGACTTATATGATCTATTATATTAACAATGAAAGAATAATCTTGAAATCCAAATGTTGAATCATTGATTATTACAAGCTCAAAATATGTTTGAGTAACTACATCTAGCCTTATTCTAACCTAGGTGTAGACAGATGCCTAAAGGCTAAAACTTTCAATGTCTTGTTCATAGACATCTGTTGTATAATAAATATCTTTTCCTTTCTACAACAGATGCGAGTGAGTTGTTTTGCACTAGTGCCTAAATATGTGTAAAGAAAGACATGAAAATGACTACGGTTCTTCTAGGAGTCGGAGTAGAAAAATGACTTATAAGTTATAACGCGCTTATATGGTGAGTAGAGTACCCAACATCAACTCCAGAGACGGTGGTCCATCAGTTCATCCATCTTATGGCAAAATACAATTTATCTTGAAAAAATACAGTAGCAATGGACGCCCGTCCATTAGTCCTTCCATATCAGAATCTCTTGCCTAACCATATTAATGTGAGAGTTATGTTTGATGGTCTTTATAAAAGTTGCAACCATTTGAATTGTATTTTTAATTGACATCCTTACATTGAGTTATGATCAAAATACTGAACGGTGGTAATGTTGAGTGAAAAAGCAATGCAACTTTATGCTTTTTTGTTCCACTTTTTACTTTTTATTTGCTCATATAATCAAGACCATTGAGTACACCGCTTTCTAACTCTCTAAAAAGTATTGCATGCATCCATCTCATTGCCTTTTAGTTGGATCTCATTGACTCGATCTAAATTAATCCAAAATGTATTTCTCATCCCTCCGTCTTGTTATTGGTTTAATAAGAAAACCAAAGTTTAAATGATAAATGCTAGATGGACCTCCAAGAGTTTTGATATTCCTAGTTAATACTCCTACTATTATTTGGATGAAAACCAAAGTTTAAATGATAAATGCTAGATGGACCTCCAAGAGTTTTGATATTCCTAGTTAATACTCCTACTATTATTTGGATGAAATAGCTTTTTCAAGCCCACTACCTTTGACCTTTGCTCAACAACTGCCTAAAATCAAACCAGCTTCATTGAGATTTAGCAAAAATAATTTTGATATACAATTGTTGTATTAGGGATGGCAATGGGTCCAGGGTGAGTTGCAGAGAGCTACATCCATCACTCGACCCACCTTATATTTCTTCTACCCACCCCCACTCCCAATCTGCATCGGGTGGAATTTTCCAAAACACACCCTCACCCGACCGGGTGCAAGTACTCATCACTACAGGTACCCACAATTTATCAACTTATTTTTTTTTTTTCAAAAAATAACATTTAAATTACTTATATATAATAAAATAATAAAATTCATTAGTTATACTAAAACATAAAATAATAGAAATATTCCAGTATAATAACCAAATTGTTAATTTTAAAAAATAAGCTTAGTAGTTTCAATACAAAAATAGTAAAAAGTTACCCAAAGTTATTGAAATTTTTATAATTAACTATATATATATATATATATATATATATATATATATATATATATATATATATATATATATATATATATACACTCATACATGGTGGGTTAGGTGAGATTTTAGGCGGGTTATATATATAAAATTCAAATCCAACCCAACCCACCACGAATTTACTTTTTTTTTTTTTTAAACCAACCCCTGATCCACCACTCATTATCACCCAAAAAAAATCTGATCCATGCAAGATAGATTTGGGTGAATATCCACGGGAGCGGATTGAAATTGCCATCCCTACTCGTATATTTTTAGCACAATTTCCAAATATAGAAGCACAAGGAGTTGAGGACATGGTTTTTTTTTTTTTTTTTTTAAATTTTGACACATTCTCCTATGTTTTTGGATCAAAGGGAGGGGACTCCTCATGCGATGTTGTCTGGTGACTCTCGAAGTTTCGAGTAATCCCCGTAGTGAGCGGGTTACCTCTCAAACTCACGCTTGTCAGATGTCCTATGCTATAAGAATTGCACTATATAATATTTTAGTCAAAAATATTCCTACTATTATATCTTTCATTATCTTTTTTCAACTATTATTGTCATACATATACATCCATCATATATTTTTCTTATCTTTAATGATAATAATATATAGACATTTTATATTAGAGTACTATATAAGCTATTTTCCTAAACTATAAATATCAAATTTATAAAAATGTTATAATAATAATAATAATAATAATAATAATAATAATAATAATAATATTAATATTAATATTAATAATAATATTTTCTGGTGACTTTGGAAGTTTGGAGTAATCCCCGTAGTGAGCGGGTTACCTCTCAAACTCACGCTTGTCAGAAGTCCTATTCGCATTGTCTGTTAGACTGTTCCTTTTCACTGTAAAAATTTTGGCCACAAACAGAGTCCTACCCTAGATGGCAGTCCTCATTTCTTTCTCACAATGTACTTTGACTTTTAAATTTTTTTATTTATTTTTTTTTTAGAAAAACAAAACTATATTGAACTTCAAAACTCAAGTCTGAACAAGGTGACCCAAAAGTGGCCCTCCGAATCAAAGATGCAGCTAGGTCTAACTTATTCCCAAAACTATGTTATGTACAGTGTAATCATATAAAGGCCTAAGGCTCAATCTAATCAAAGACGTGCTCTCCTAGCAGATCCTATATTCAATCATGCAACCTCCTCACCAAACATCCACAAACCTTTAGCTAAAGTTGAGCTCCCCGTCCCACACAAAGGATGTGACCGATGCCCTTATCAAGTAGGATCTCTTCTACCCCCACCACCCTTAAGCCAAGGCCCCATCCTCCCCGGCATAGCGCACTAGCTTTAGTCCGGGGGGACTTAAAGGACCCAACCTAAGCAATGGTACTTTCCCCCTATCCACCCTCACACCAAAGGCCCACCCCTTCGGCATAATGTACTATGTTTTAGTCCGGGAGAGCTTTTAGGCCCCGATGTGAGCAATGGCTCCCTCACCCACCACCCTTAGGCCCAGAATCAACCCCCCACATCACAGCGCAATGTGTTTGAACCCGGGAAAACTTTTAAGACTCCGACCTAAGCAATGGCCACACCAACACTCCAAGCCCCCTTCTTTTCCTTTTTTCTTTCTTTTCCCTGCCATTCATTCTTCATCACCCCCTTCATTTCCAATAAACTTTCCAGAGCCTAAGGGATCACCGACCATGCAAGGCACTCCCAACTCAGAGTGTATGCTATACTTGGAGCTCAACCTAACTTCAACCAATCCAACACAAGCCAGGCCAGCATCAATTAAAGCATCAACTAAGAGAGCACACCCTTTGACAAGTCAGCCCCCCAGCCAATATACAAGCATAAGCAATACAAACAACGCTAAACATTCTAATAGTGACCCATGACCCCAAGAAAAGCCTCATTTCCACACTAAGCAATAGTGTAGATCAGCACATTAAACTATTCACTGAAGCTTCATTTCTGAAGAGTTCAGATCAGCTCCAGGACATCAAGCAGCTTCAGCTCAGCTTCTAATAAGTTCCAAGTCCTCAAGCAGCTCTCCATGTCTTTAACCTGCAAATATTCTGCCTCTACTCAGCCTCATGATTGCCATCTGGAATAATCATCGGCTGATACAAAATCTGCACAGCAGATCAGCTCTTTCAGCTTCATCTCTGCTGCCAGTCCCAAACAGTCTGTACACCCTCAGAGACTGCCCAAATGCACAGCCCATCATTGGGTTCATCAGCTTGTAAAGCCCGTGCATACCCATCCTCAACTGCATTTGCACCATCCTCAGGTGTGTATGCCAGAGCTTCCATCTATCTATACTGCATCAGAACCCTCTTCAGCCATCAGCCTCCTTAGAGGGTTCCTCAACAAGCAGATAAGCTCAGAAGTCCTTTCATTTTCCCCCATTTTCCACTTTTTCTTTCTCTTTTTTTCTGATATCTTTTTGTACACCTTCCATAGACCCCCTCGGAGCTCACTCATCTTTTTTCAAGGGCCATGGTTATCACCCTCAAAGTTCCTTCATTGGGTTGACAAACCATTGGTCTTAAAGGAGAGAATGCCAGGGTCCCAGACCATAGACCCCAACCAACACCAAATAGTCCACATTTTAAACAAAATCACAACCAGGAACAAAGGAAAAATGGGGAACCCCTTCTAAGGCTAAGATATGTTCAAAGCCTCTTGGGAAACCACCCCCCCCCCCCCCCCCCCATCATTTTAAAAATAATGTCCTGCCCAAAGAATCTTTCAATCAAACTTTTAGCAACACAGTTCACCCTTGGGCCACATTGTCTGAACCTCACCTCCATTCCTAGGGGCATCTCAAGGTCCCTAAACTCCTCATCATTAGACTCCACCAAAATTTTGCTCAACTTCCTTAAATCACACCACTGCAAACAGTCCTGAATCATAACCCTTGCAAGTTCCTGGGGTGAATCAATTCCCATCTAGTTCCCTGAGTACACTCCAGCACTACAAAACATGCCCCTAGCGTTTCTAATTAAAAAAAAAAAAACTACAGCCCACCCCTCCATACTAGCTGCACAGCTTATCTTAACCCATCATCTTGGTGGCTTGCACCACCTCAACTTCCTTACCAGTCTATCACATCTAAAGCCTTTTGCCTTCTGTATAATATATGACCATTTTGGGGGAAAGGAGTCCCACTCCGGCCACCTTCTCATAATCACTCAGCTACCCCCTTGCTAACCTTATAAATTGCTCTAGCTTCAGATATGGACCCTCCCCCATACTTACAGTGAGTGAATTGGCACCACAGCTCCCAGATGATGATAATAGGGAGCCTCTCTCTCAGAAACTTCATTAGTCTGTTCTCTCTCCCAATCCTTGCACACTACCAATCATGGCACTTCTGAAAGATACCTCCCCCCCCCCGCCCCCCCCCCTAAGACCTTATTCCCATTGAGTTCCCAAAGAAGATCCATACATTTCTAGCTAGATCCCCAGTACAAAAAATATGTTGTAGACTACAAAACTGAGGTTGTGGGCAGCAAAAGCATTTAGAGACCACATTATAGCCAAACAAAACAAGCATATCATCAGTTAGAAATTTCCTTTTAAAGACTCTCCAAGCCAAAAAAAAAAATTCATCTTCCAATCCACATGTTTGAGCCAGCACCTTTTAAACCACCACCTATTTCCTTCAGCTCTTCCCCCCACCTCCTTCTTAGTTCCTTCTAATAGACTTAAGAGTGAAAGTTCCTTGTGTTGAAGGTTTCCAAATAGTCTGGTCAGCAATATCTTCTCTTACTCTCCACTCTCTGTCAACATCTAACCTGCCATCCTTAATGTAATCTCTTAGAGTTTCCTTTGATTGATTCTTTCCCTCTATCCCTAATCTCTTTGCAATTGCCCCCTCCCTAGACCAGTCATCCCACCACACTCACATTCCCTTTCCCAATTTTCCACCCAACCCATGGTTCCACCTCCTCCCTCATTTCCAGCATCCTCCTCCAAATATGAGAGTCAGTGTATTTCCATGTCTTACAAATTGGGTGAGATATCATGCAATATTTAGCCTTCAAGAACCTACTTCATAGAGAACTCAGTTGCTCTGAACTTCCACCATAGCTTTGCTCCAGCTGCAGCCACCATAAGTTCCAGGTCACTAAAGCCAACACCTCCCTCTTTGATTGGTTTTGCAAGGGATTTCCAGGAACTCCAATGGTATCTAGCTTTACCATCCACCTTTCCCCAGAAGAAATCAGCTAAAATCTTTTCAAGCTACTTGATTGTTGTCTTAGGGGGGTTAATAGCATAAAAGATATGTGGAGGCATAGCTTCCAGGATGGACTTTATCAAAATTGTTTTTCCCCTTGTGATAAAATTTTGTTCTGCCACCCTTTACATCTTGCATCCACTTTAGCCACCAAATTAGCAATCAAATGGACGCTTTTCCTGCCTTTATATATTGGGCAACCCAAGTATGTAAATGGGAATTGCTTGAAGTTAAAATTGGTCACATCCCTTACTCTTCCCACAACTTCATTAGATATCTTGGGGTGCGTATAAAATTCACTTTTCCCTTTGTTCACCAGTTGACCAGACTCCCCTTCATACCTCCATAAGATCTCCATTACCCCTCTCACAGCCCTTTCCCTCCCTGAGGTAAATATGATCATGTCATCGGCAAAAGCAAGATGACTGATCATAGGTCCCTCCTTTGGTTGGGTGAAATTGGTGCTATTTTTTTCAAGTAATCTGGCCAAAAGTTCAGCCACAATGACAAATAGACTTGGGGATAGAGGGTCCCCTTGTCTCAAACCTCTAGTTGAATGGAAAAAGCCATTTTTCTCCCCATTAACTATTACAGAATACCAGACATTATCAATTGTACACTGCACCAATTTCACCCAACCCTCACAAAAACCAAGTTTTCTCATTACATTCAGCACACACTACCAATCCACCCTATCATAGGCTTTTGTCATATCCAGTTTTAAAACCACATCTTCAATATTGGCAGACATACCATGACATAACTCATGTGCTAACAGTATATTGTTAATGATATCTCTGCCCTTGACAAAGCCTAATTGATTAGGTGAGATGATCCTAGCTAAGATATCGGCCATTCTCATGACCATTATCTTAGTTAGGATCTTACTACAAAAATTACCAAGGCTAATTGGCTTGTACTCAGAGAAAAGGGATGGGTTTACCACTTTTGGGACAAGAATAATTGCATTGTGTGTGATAGCTTTGGTCAGGGGTTTCCCTTCAAAGAAGCTTTTTATCAATTCAAATAAATCATTCTTGATCACATCCCAACAGAATTGGTAAAATCCACCCCCAAACCCATCAGGCCCTACTGCACTTGCAACATTCATGCTAAATACACTTAACCTTACCTTCTCCATGGTTGGCTGCTCAATTAGCTTTGCATTGTCTTCCTCTGTCACCAACACCTGCAAGCAATTAAACAAGTTAGGGTCAATGTCCACTGCCTGAGCAATGAATAGGTCTTCATAGAAGGCAATTGCCTTGTCTGCTATCTGCTTCTGATCAGTGACCCATTGGCCACCCTCATCCTTGATCCTATGTATGACTTGCCTTTTTCTTCTCTCCTTTACCAATCCATGGTTGTATTTGGTATTCCTTTCTCCATCAATCACCCACTGCAAGTGTGCTTTCTGCTGCCAATATTTCTCCTCTATGATCACCTGCCTCTGGAGTTCAGCTTGGGCCTTTTTATATTCTAAAATCACCCCATCTGATAGATCATTTTGCATCCTCTCCTCCACCTCCCTCACCTTTTCTTCTAATTCTTTCACCTTTTCAAAAATATTCCCAAATACTTCCCAATTCCACTTTTTCAAGGCATATTTCATGTTCTTCAGCT
The DNA here is from genome assembly GCF_001879475.1 of Ipomoea nil. Lineage (NCBI taxonomy): Eukaryota > Viridiplantae > Streptophyta > Magnoliopsida > Solanales > Convolvulaceae > Ipomoea > Ipomoea nil. The sequence continues at coordinate 196,633 of NW_017618453.1, read as the reverse complement.
TGGTTACAAATTTATATACATTGCATTTCCCTCAACTCTCCTCTCCCACACCTCCCTAACCAGTCCCAGAAGCTGTTCATGTTCACACCAGGCATTCAGAAAGGAAAAAGGCTTCTATCCAACGCTCACCTGAGGTTCTATTTCTACCACAAGAGGGCTATGATCAGATGTAGCCTTAGATAAGTGTTGCACATGTGTCTTAGCCTTTTCCTCCCACTTGTCATTCATTAAACATCTATCAAGCCTTTTCCATACTGCCTGATTTCCCCCTCTACCATTCCACCAGGTAAAAGCATTTCCATAGAAGACTGGTTCTCTAAGCTTCAGCTGATCTATGCACTATTGGAATTCAAGACTCTTTCTCAAATTGTATGGGATTCCCCCTTTCTTTTCCTCTGCTTTAAGGATGCAATTGAAGTCCCCCACCACAGCCCACATTTCATTTTTCAAGCCAGCTTCTGTGAATCCCTCCAAATGATCCCAAAGTTCCTGCCTTCTCCCTCTCACAGTTGGCATAAACCACAGATATAAAGTACTCTTTGTCAAAATCCTGACTGCTTATCTTCAATGTAATCACCTGTTCCCAGGTATCATGTACCTGTATTTGCATATTTGTAGTCCAAAAATCCAAATCTTCCCATTGCTACAATTTTTATTTATATCAAACCCCATTGTGGTAGCCCATATCCGTAGTTGGTCAGCCTCTCTAAAAGGTTCCAATAAGCAAACAATTTTTGGATGAAATACCCTCACCAAGTTTTTTATTCTGTGAAGGGAGCCTTGGGACCCCACTCCCCTCACATTCCAACAAAGGACTTTCATCTTTTTTTCTTAGCAGAGGCCTTCTCGCCTCTCTTAGCAGATATTGGGTTCTGGCCTTGCTCTTGAGTAGGATTCAAGTTCTGGTTCACTTGAGCCCTAGTTCTGGTACCCACAAGAGAAACATGCAGCTTCTTATATTCCTTCTCCTTATCCAACTCCAGTTCCACAACTTTTTGGTTTTGATCATGAATATCATCTGCACTTGAACCCATAGAGTCAAATATAGTTCTCTCATATAAGATTTCTTTTTCCTGATTAGCCTCATCATCCTCCCTAGGTCCTGGATCTATCTCAACAGACCCTATCTGATTTCCATCATCATCTATAAGTCCCAAGGCATTAAAGGATCCACCCTCAACCACATTCACCTTCTCATGCTCTCTCACTGTCTCTCCTTCAGCTGGTTCTCTAATGGTAATCCCTATGTTGTGCTGCTTCAAATATCCTCTCCCCTCCCCCTTGTTGTTACCCCCTCTTCCTCCTCTACCCCTAAAGTCAATTCCCCTTCCTCTTGTAGAGTTTTAATATTTCTTTGAAAAATAACTTTATAGTGTATTCAATTATGACTCTTGTAGACTTTTAAAATGATTAATTTTAATAAATTTTGATTGACATTCATAGAGTCGTTCAAAACTTTTTAAAACTTTATAAGACTATAAAAGTTTATATAAAAAACATTAATAAACTTTTATTAACTTTTTATTTTAAAAAATCTACAAAAAGCCATTAAAATTCTAAATTGAATACATCCTTACAAACTTTCAATCATTTTGATTCTTATCATTTATAATTTTCTTACAAAACATGTTATAATATATCATAAAATTTTTCTTATTATATAGTTTTCACCCATATCAACATTCTCAACATTTTTGTTTTTATCCATAGTATGCTAAGACTTATATGCTAATTACTTATATATTAAATTAATAAGCATCAATAAAAAAAACTATTTCATTATAAATGCATAACACTATTGAACACTAAAATTTATAGTAAAAGAATTGATCCAACAAAATATTTATAAATATAGGCCTTGTTTGGTAAAAAATATTTGACCACTATTAATTGTTTGATTTAGTTAAAATATCAATATAAGTATTTGGTAAATTAGATTTTTGCAATTCGAAAATGCTAAAATTCAAAAAACTACTCCAAGCAACTTTTTCAATTAGCTTTTTTAGAAAAAAAAATTATACCAAACAGCTATCAGCTAACAACTAATTTACCAAATACTTTTCTACAACAGCTAATGTTATCAACTAGTTACACCCTCTAATTAACACAATCGGCTAACAGCTAACAACTATCAGCTAACAGTCATTTACCAAACAGGACCATAATCACAAGTTGCATAAAATAAAAAATAAATATATAATATTAATATATATATATATATATATATATATATATATATATATATATATACACGCATTCACATGCAAACACCCTTAAAATACAAACGTGTGGACATATACCGTGCACACACCTAAATACGTGTGTGCAAATATCCGTGGATAACAGTGCACACATCCAATGTAGTATGTATGTCTGAATACACAGTATTTTGGGTCAGTGTGCACACGTCCAAGAACGACAGTGAACACAAGCGGATAGCATACAAAATCATAAAAACTAATCACACCCTTAGATATCTAAAATCTAACGATCCAGAAATATCCACACGTTTGTATTTTAAGTCATGTTTTTACATAAATGTAAATATATATATATATATATATATATATATATATATATATATATATATATATATATATATATATATATATATATATATAGATATGGTCAGGTTCCTGTGAGGTCAGGTCTTCCCGTGCGGTCAGTGCGGTATACACCATTAGGTATGCATAAATGCACTACACAGTGTTCGTAAATACACCATTAGGCATCAAGCAAAGAACTATTATTTGCAATAATAGCAATTTGAGACTATTAGTGTTTGCAGCTCTAAATTGTTGTTGCGAACAGTAATTCGCTATTCATAGTAATCTGTTGTTAAAAAAATATTACGAATATAAAAATAAAAAGAATAAAAATAAAAAATAAAAAATAACCAAGCAATAATGAAGTAAAAAAAATATTATTTCAAATATTTTGAGGAATATTGTAAAGTTTAGGAGAGAAAAAAAATTGGTAGAGTTTAGGTATGAAGAAAATATAGGATAATGAAGAAAAAATAATTTTATTAAATTTAGATAGGTTTATAAAGTTTAAACTAGTAATTGTCCCGTGAGATGCACGAACAATTATTCATTTAACAAATTTACCAATTAATTTTTTACATCCTCTGAATTAGCAAAGAAAGTAATGGTTGTGGAAACAAAAAAAGGTACTTGAGTTCTTGAGCTCAGAATTAGTTTGATTAAAAATGTAAGTATAACTATACCATGTAATATTTTTAAAAGTTTAATTATGCTATTTTTTTTTAGTTTAATTATGCTATTATTATGTTGATTTTAAAGATTATTGTAACTTGTATTATTATCTGAATTTGATTTTTTTTTTTGAAAGGAATTTGAATTTAAAATAACTACTTCAATTATATAACTAACGTATTTAAATAAAACTTATAAATAAAATAACAGGTGATATTTGTCAAAAATCTCTACTAAAAACTTATTTATTTGAAAAAGATTATTTATGTAAGAACTATATTTATTTTATAGCTAATTTCTCCTCTTTATATATGTGGAGTCAGATTAATTATAATTGAGCTTTAAATGAATATATACACAAATTATATTAAATATAAAATTTTACCAATAAATTTGAACACAATAATTTTTTTTTTTTTTTGCATACTTCATTATGCTTTAATATATATAGAGATAGATATAGAGATATAGATAGAGCTATCATAATAAAATATAATTTATAAAATATAAATACACATAATAACTTAAAAAAATATGTATAAATACATCTACCAACACAATTAATGCATTAATACTTGCTAATCTTGTTTCTATCAAAATGCATTCACACTTTGGAGAGAAAATTTTGTGGCTAGTATTGTACCCATACGATACACAGATATGACTTATTTAATTAATGTTACTTAAATATTTACAAATATAATAAATTATAAATAACAGCATTCTTAAACACTCACCAATGTTACTTAAATATTAACATATATAATAAATTGTAAATATTAACATAGTTAATAATAAAATAAAAACAATATACTGATGTTTATATTCATTATTTATTAATTTATTTATTTATATTCAGTATTTAATTACACATATTAAAAAAATAAGATGGCTCTTTCTAATGTAAAAAGATGTTGTTGTGACTCGTAGTTGGTGTAAATTATGATTTATTTGCATTCTTCATCTTTATTAATGAATTTTCCCATTATACTTAATTACTTTATTTACTTCCGTAAATAAATTACTGATTCTTGATTTCCATTTTCCTTTTTTATTTTTTGAAATGATGTATGAGGATTTTGTTTATATATATATATATATATATATATATATATATATATATATATATATATATATATATAGAGAGAGAGAGAGAGAGAGAGAGAGAGAGAGAGAGAGAGAGAGAGAGAGAGAGAGAGAGAGAGAGAGTAAATGCTTTCACACTTTAGAGGAAAAAAATATTTTGGCCACCATTTTGCTTTAATATATATAGAGAAGATAGGGAGAAAAAATAGAGTTTAAATAGAGAGCGAAAACAATAAGAGTTGGTAGAAAGAAAATTTTGAAATCTTGAGATTGATGGTTGAATTTCAACTATTTATATTTGAAAAGTAAAAGTTTACAAAAGTCTTAAAATTTGGTTTTGCAAACTCCATGTCTCCTCTAGCTCACTTGCTCTTCCACTTTGATTGGAAACTCCCTAATGGAGTTACTCTTGATCCTTTTGACATGACGGAGAAACCAGCTATATCTATGGAAAGAAACACTGATCTTTGTTTGATTGCCACACCTCATATTGCTTAATTATTTTTGGTCATCATGTACCCCCATTTTCTTTTAATTTTCCTATACTTTTACTCTTCTTTCTTCTCTGTAGTATGTTCTTGGCATACGGTTACTATTGAACTGTCGCGGTAGATTGAGCTAAAGAAGGCCAAAATTATAACACTTTGCTTATTATTGTTTATTTTCATTTACTAGTGCCTATTTTTTTTTAATATTATATTTTCAAGAATAATTATAAATCTATAATAATTACGAAAATGTTATTGTGTTTTCCACATTTCCCCTTATTTTTGAACCGCTGATCATCCGGATATAGAGTTTTTTGCACTTTTGGTCCCACGACTATAGTGGCACTAGCAGAATTGATCCACGACTTTTGAACCTTGCAATTTTAATCCACGACTATTGATTTTTTTGCAAAAATGGTCCTTCCGGCCACTTTTCCGTCAAAATTCCACCGATTTTTTTTTTTATCCATTTTTAACAGGGCTAAAATTGATATTTTACTTATCTCAAAATATAAAGAAAATACATAAAACGAAAAGGTAAAAGCGATTGCATTTGAGAATCTCCGCCGCTTCTCTCGCCGGAAATCTATACAACGAAGCTTTTCCGATGTCTTCGGATGATCTCGCAGGCGTGCTGGCTCCGCCTCCAATGCTGCTGCCGGATAACCCAACTAGCCCGGGGAACGCCACGGCCGCTCCGCCGCTTACTGACAGCCCTACCTGCTCCAGGAACTCCGCCGCCTGGGGCAGTAGTATGTAGCCCAGTAATTTGTATGTAGTCAAATGTCAATTTTTTTCTTTTATTTTTTGAGATAAGTAAAATGTCAATTTTAGCCCTGTTAAAAATGGACAAAAAAAAAATCCAGTGGAATTTTGACGGAAAAGTGGCCGGAAGGACCATTTTTGCAAAAAAATCAATAGTCGTAGACTAAAATTGCAAGGTTCAAAAGTCGTGGATCAATTCTGCTAGTGCCACTATAGTCGTGGGACCAAAAGTGCAAAAAACTCTCCAGATATAGGACTGATTATTTTGCATTTTTTTTAACCAGGCCAGAAACATTATTCACACTTGAATATGACACACACATATAGGGGTAGAATCAGGTGCAAACATGTGATCGAATTTTAAAGTTCACCCCACAGAGCTACAAAGTGCATTTTATGATACTCCGTACTTAAAAATGCACCTCAAAAGTAAAGTTTAAAAACTAGAATTCTAAAAAAAGAATATTTCACTTTTGGTCCTCTATCATTGTACTTGAATCACATTTCATCCATGACTATTAATATTTTATAATTAGGTGCATGACTATGTACAATAGTTAAAGGACCAAATTACACTACACATAATAAATGTGCAAATTATTACTCCCCCTGTCCCATTTTGCATGTCTTACTTTCCTTTTTAGTTTGTCCCAAAATGTTGTCCTCTTTCCAAAATTGAACATCACCATCATTCTACTTTTTCCCAAATTACCCTTATGACTTTTGCTTTTATTCCCAAAAGTGAAAAAGTGAAGGGCATAATTGAAAAATACATAACATTTACTTTAATTCCTTAAAAAGCGTGCAAAAAGCAAATGAGACAATCAATTCGGGACGGAGGGAGTATTAAATTAGGCACTTCTAAATATAGTAAAAAAAAATATGTTAATTTTATAATTATTGTAAACTTTTAAATTTTTAATATTTATAAAAGGGAAAATGGCATTTTTTTCCCCTAAGTTATATACTTATAGCACTTTTTTCCCCTCAATTATTTATGTAAGCACATTAGCCCCCTCAATTATTTTAAAAGTGGTGATTTTTTCCCCTAATATATTTATAAAAGGGAAAATGGCACTTTTCCCCCCTAAGTTATATACTTATAGCACTTTTTCCCCCTCAATTATTTATGTAAGCACATTAGCCCCCTCAATTATTTTAAAAGTGGTGGTTTTTCCCCCTAATATATTAAATTGACATTTCTACCCTTAAAGTAAACATTTTATTTATTTTACTTTTCCAACAAATTATTGCGTATATGTAGCGATTACCACGGTTCGGTTCGAACTGAACCATACACTATAGCAGTCGAATTAAAAGTTTTCAGTTATGATCCAGATCTAGAACCCAATATTTGGATTTCAATTTATTAAATTTAAGAATAAAAAAAAAAAAAAAAACTGGATCATGAACCGTGAATCGGCGGTTTCGGATCCAGTTCGCGATTTTGAACCGTCTTTATTTTAAAATTTTATTTTTTATTTTAAATAGTCTAAATTCAACACTAAATGTATTTTATTTTTTCAGTTCGGAACATGAACCGGCCATTCCGGTTCGTGATTTTAATAAACTCTAAATATCGCGTTTTGATTATAAATTGTAATTGGAATATTTTGGTTTGGTTGCTATATATCTGTTTGGTTTGAACCAAATTATAGTAATAATTTTTGGAGAATATAAATAAATAAAATATTTATTTTAAGGGTAAATATGTCCATTTAACATTTCAGCGGTAAAAAGAGCCACTTAAATAATTGAGGGGGAAAAAGTGCTAGAAGTATATAACTTAAGGGGAAAAAGTGCCATTTTCCCTTTATAAAATTAACTTTGCTCTTTTTTAATTTTATTTTGAACAACCTTTAGCCGTTAATCTACCCCAAATAGATACATCATATTACTCTTTACTTTAGAACATGTTGATCAATTTTTACTTTTTGCTATATATTCAAAATAAAATTATAATTTCAAATTTTAAAATTCTAAATACGTGTTTTTAAATTTTGAATACATATTTGTAGCATCAAATAATATTATTGTATAGGTCCCAAATTTTTTTAAGACTGGCCCTGATTTATGATATTAGAGAAGAAGATTTTTATAGACTCATAAAATTTTGAGGAAACTGTATAAGAGCTATTTAAATAAAATTAGTGATGTTAAAAGAAATTTGGCATAAGCTTTTCTTATATTATCCGCACATTTCATTTATCATGTAGTGTGATGACATCTCTGTTATCATTTCAAATGGATAATTATAGAATTAAACCTCGATCTTTGAGATGAAAAAAATTAAGAAGTATAGAACATATACTAACTTGTAAATTATGAGTGTCTCAAAAAATATCGTTGTCACATTTTCAAAAATAGTTGGCAGCTCTGACACGACTCTTTTGCTTTACTTTTTGGAATTTTTGCTACAATACAAAAAGTTACTTTTCATATTGTGAAATGTATAAAAGCATGCGTAACGTACTTGCTGTCATGACAATTATTATTGTGTGAATCATATTTTTAAATAATGTATATTTAATATATAAATAATCTATTTTTAATATATTAAAATTGTATATTGTATTTAGGAAAAGTATATTATTTAAGTACTGAAAATATATTATTTTATATAATATATATTTAATACATGAATAATGTACTTTTAATATATTAAAAATGTAATTTTTGTTATGACTCACACATCAATGTATAGACCAATAATTTGCCTTGTCGTGAATGGTAGTCCATGTATGATTATGATAACGTAGTTGGACTTTAATTCTTTAAACAAAAACCTTCTATTGATAGGCTAGGCCAATTGGGAAAATACTACTATTATCAAATTTTATTTTCTCTCTCAAAATTTTAATGTCAACATTCTCATTCGGAGGAAAATAAAAATAATCTATCATCATTTGTTACATTGTTAGTAAAAGTGATGGAGTAGTGATAAATAGTACATGTAATAGAACTCGGCCAATTGAGTCACCCGGTCTATCCTATAATAATGGTTAAAACTTTAGGTGGGAATTATGTTCAAATCAACTTGTACTCACCAGTATTTGGTCATGTCTGTTGAGCCCTTGAGTCATTATGATTTATATCCTCCCAAATTCTCTGTTTGATCGAAGTATGAGGAGCTTTTGGGGTTGAAGATTCAATCTTTTGGGAGAAGATATCCTAATTAAAGTATTTTGAAAGAAAAATTGTAAAAAATGCTCATCTATAATATGCCAATTATCAATGTCACCCCTGAATTATGAGTGGTGTAAATGTTGCCCCTCAATTATCAAAATGGTGCACATATAGCCTCTCCCGTAACGGACATGTGGTTCCCCACCGCTGTCCATCGCTGGTACTTCGAATCGAGGGAGGGAAAAAACAACTAAATTACATATTTATTCTGACTTAACGGTGTCGTACACTAATGGGGAACCACATGTCCGTTACGGGAGGGGCTATATGTGCACCGTTTTAATAATTGAGGGGCAACATTTACACCACTCATAATTCAGGGGTGACATTAATAATTGACATATTATAGAGGGACTTTTTTACAATTTCCCTATTTTGAAACATTGCCATTGCCATTAATTATGAAATGTCACATTTAAAATAATAATTAAATTTGTGAGTGGCCGGTTTTAGGATACGTGTCATAGTATCATTCACGAATTAAGCACACACATTTCAACACTTTTGAAAAATCGAATCAATAATGTCGACTAAATAAATTTCCATGTTAACTTTTTGCTCGTATATTGGCCTCCGAATTGAAGCGTTAGTTTATTTGCAATCATTTGACTAAATCGGGTTAATCTTGTTTTTATACTCAACACTAATTTATATGGAGTATATTTTTGTGTATAAAGAGTCTAGCTGAAATGAAATCCAAATCTTTAATGTTCGCAATAAGAATCAAACTTCTACCTTATCGTTAGATCAGAAGTAAGTCTTAATTAAGTGAGTCTTCTCATACATTAGATCAATACCATATGATGGGTTTATGGGGTTCAAGATATAATATGATGAATCCGGTAAATCTAGGTTAAAAAAAAAACTAAATATTATGGAAGATTAATGAACAATGTTTTCACGCTTTAAACAGAGAGACTTACAGAGTTATTTATACACAGAGAACTAACTAAGAGATAGCTAACAACCACTGAATAAACTCTAACAAGGCCTAAATATCTAACTGTCTAACACTCCCCCTCAAGCTGACGGGGAACAGGAGACCACGCCCAGCTTGAAACGTAAGTCGCTTAGTCGTGCCGAGGAAAGGGGCTTGGTGAAGATATCTGCAAGGTGATCATGTGTCGAGACGAAGTTGACTTTCAACCCTCCGGAGGCGACCTTGTCCCTGACAAAATGGTAGTCCACCTCGATGTGTTTGGTCCGTGCATGAATTGAAACACGGGGTTAGCACACAAGTACGTGGCCCCTAAGTTGTCACACCACAGCACGGGAACCATAGACGGGCGTAAACCAAGCTCCTGTAAAAGAGATTTGATCCAAGTTACCTCAGCTGACGCATCTGCAAGGGCCTTGTACTCGTCTTCTGTTGAAGAACGCGCAACCGTGCGTTGCTTCCGTGAGACCCAAGAAACAAGGTTGGGCCCGAGGAAAACGGCGTAGCCAGCAGTTGACTTGCGATCCACGGAGCACCCGGCCCAATCCGAGTCAGAGAAGGCGTGTATTGCTGGAGCGGTGGATGGAACAAGACGCAGTCCAAGATGTCGCGTTCCTTGAACATAATGAAGTACCCGCTTGAGAGCTGCCCAGTTATCTTCTGCCGGGTTGTGCATGAATTGGCATAGACGATTAACTGAGAAGGACAAGTCCGGCCTTGTAATCAGAAGATACATCAACGAACCAACTAGACTCCTGTAAGGCATCGGGTCGTCTAGTAGTGGGGAATCCGTGGTAGTTGGCACAACCAGCGACATGGGTAGTGGCCAGCTGTTTGCAAGTTTCCATGCCAGCTTTGCGGAGTAACTCTGTCATGTAACGCTGTTGGGACAGGATCAAGGCATCACCACTATAAGTAGCCTCAATCCCCAAAAAGAACCGCGGCACCCCGAGATCTCGAATCCGAAAGGACTCAGCTAGCTGACCTATCACGGTGGTAAACATGTTGGGATTATTGCCCAGGAGTAGTATGTCGTCGACGTATACCAGTATATATGCCCGGTCTTGTCCTGAGTAAAAAATGAACAAAGATATATCTGTTTTGGATGGCCGGAAGCCAATTTGTAGCAAAAAATCGTGTAATCTTTTAAACCACGCACGGGGGGCCTGTTTAAGCCCGTACAACGAGCGTTGTAATTTACACACGTGATCTGGAAAATTGGGATTCGTGTAGCCTGGCGGCTGACGCATATATATGTCCTCCTCGATGTGGCCATTTAAGAACGCGTTGTGGACGTCCAACTGGCGCATAGTCCATTTAGTGGACACCGCGAACGCTAGAAGTAGCCGAATAGTGGTCGGTTTGACCATGGGGCTATACGTTTCTCGGTAGTCCTCTCCAGGAATTTGATTGAACCCTTTGGCTACTAAGCGAGCCTTGTAGCGTTCAACTGAGCCATCGGACTTCCGCTTGATGCGGAACACCCATTTGCAGCCGATGACATTCACGTCGTTGCGAGCCGGCACTAGACGCCATGTGTCATTTTGTAGTAAAGCATTGAACTCAGTATCCATCGCGGCGCGCCAGTGGGATGACTTGACAGCTTGGGTGTGGCAAGTAGGTTCAACATCATCTATAGAGGCTATCAAAGCTGTTGGTCGTCGCCGTGCATGTGTTCCCACTCGCAACTTCATGCCGTGAGTGCGTATATTCGGCCTTACAGTGCGGCGTCTCCTCCCTGTTGTTGTTGACGAGGTAGTCGGCTGAAAGGACGAGGAGGCTGCCTGCTTTGATGAACTGGATGGTTGCTGGGGTTGCGGCACCGACGGTTGGGGCAGTTGGGACTGCAATGGTGGTTGTGGCACGGCAGTGGGTGTCGGCTGACTGAGCTGAGCACTCGCCCAAGGCAGAGGAGCGGTGTTGGTTGGCACGGGAGCTGATATTGGGTGTTGCATGGCTTGATAGGGAAAAACTTCTTCATTGAAGCGCACATGCCGCGCAACATACACAAGTCCAGTATCTTTGTCTAAACACCTGTAACCAAGAACAGACTCTGGGTATCCCAGAAACACACAAGAAGTGGACCGGTAATCCATCTTGTGACTGTTATACGGGCGAAGGCACGGGAAACATTCGCACCCGAACACCCGCAATATATTATAATTCGGTGACTTGTGAAACAAACGAGAATAGAGACTTATATTTTGGGAAACTGTGGACGGGAGGCGGTTTATTAAATAAACCGCTGACTCAAACGCATAGGACCAGTACTTTTGTGGGACACAACTCTGGGCAAGTAAGGTTAGCCCGGTTTCAACTATATGGCAATTTCGGCGCTCTACACGGCCGTTTTGCTCGTGTGTATGGGGGGCTGATTGCCGATGGGCAATTCATGCTGCGGTGAACACTGAGTGAAGTTTTCGGTACTCACCGCCCATATCGGATTGGACACATTTTATAGTGGTAGAGAAACAATTTTCAATATAGGCACGAAACTTGGAAAAAACAGAGTATATATCAGACTTGAATTTAAGCGGATAATACCAAATATAACGCGAAAAATCGTCAACAAAAATCACGAAATATTTAGAACCATCTGACACGCCGTACACAGATTATTAAGGGATCAAAAAGATCCATTGACAGGACAACTAGAAAGAACCGGACGCAAGACTCGAATATGGGGGTGACCAAGGCGTTATGCCACACTTTGGGAGAAGCTTTTGCTGAAATTAACGCAACGGGTGAAGTCGTGGCGAGTGAATACATCCCGCCGTGACTGGGTCCGCTAAGAAGAACTTGACTGGTTGTACGGTCCTTCACAAGAAAATGAGACGGATGAAATTCAAAATAGACGTCATTGTCACGTGTAAATTTTTGCACGGACAGTAATGACGCACGTAACTTAGGAACATGCAGAACGCTATGTAGAAACAGTGACCGAGACTTAGACGATAAAGAAAGCGAACATGTGTTTGAGATAGACAGACCTGAACCGTCTCCAACGCGTAATGTCTCGTCACCTCCATATTGTTCAACATTATTCAGCGCCGCTACGTTAGGTGTTGCATGAGCATTAGCGCCGGTGTCGGGGAACCACACGTTGGAAAAAGGAGCTGTGTTGAAATCATCCTGGGTTTGTTGAGAAGCCAGGTGAGCTTGTGGCTGCATGGGCACATGTTGTGGAGGCTAGTTGTTTTGTAGACAGTGGCCACCAACATCAACAAATCGTTGATAACAGGTAAGTGCAGTATGGCCGACAATATCACACAATTGACACCTTACACCGCCACGTCCTCTTTGTCCTCTGCCGCGGCCCCGGTAGTTGTTCCGATCACCACGGCCACCGCGGCCTCGTTGTCCATTGCTGGGTGGGTACTGAGCCACCATGGCTGCCGGCGGTTGAAGAGGAGCTTGGGTTGACTCTTCTGGAAACAGGTAGTGATGAGTGGCTAGAATATCAGCAACCTCTGGGATTGATAGCGGTGTAGTTTTGGTGGTGAGGGAAGCGACGAGGCTCCTGTATTCCGGTCGAAGCCCCCGGAATACATGGAGGTTTTGCTTGTCAAAATCGATCGGTCTACCGGCTTGCGCAAGTTGCTCGACCAGGACCTGCGCTCTGCCTAGGTAGTCAGCCGGTGACGAGTCTCCCTGCCGGAGACCTTGGAGTTGAGTGAGGAGACTCAACGATCGAGCGCGAGAGGTTGAGCCCAAAGCAGTTTCGACGACGAGCCAGACAGAGCGCGACGTGTTGTGCCCGATTGCCAAGTACAGGACTTCCTCCGCCATTGAGGAGATCAACATACTCAGGATTGATTGATCCTGTTAGATCCACACATCGCGAAGGGAGTTGGTAGCCGGAGTAGTCGATGTGGAAGAGCCGGCGAGTGTCTCCGAGGGGCAGGTCTGGGTACCGTCGACATACCCATATAAGTTCTGGCCACGTAAAAATGGCACTAATTGTGCTTTCCAGAAGAGATAATTGGTGGAGGTTAATTTGATGGAGACAGTGGTGGGCTTGTTGGAGCATGTTGGGCGGTCGGCGATCGAAGCCAGGAACGGCATCCGTCGAACTATCCGGTGAATCCAGAGTTGGGAAGGAATTTGGTTATTGGCCATAGGATCTATTTGGCTTATCTGATACCAGGGATCGAGTCTCACCAGCGGTAGTGTGTGAGCAACCTTTCAAAGTGAGAGGCTCCTTGTGTGCAGTAAGCAAAGGTCTAACTTCTGTGTTCAGTTGAGTTAGTATGATTTACATCCTCCCAAATGCTTTTTCAGGTCGGGGTTTGGGGCCCTTGAGACTGAGAATTCAATCTTTTGGGAAGAATAAAGTTGTGATGACTCTAAAGAGAAGATAAATGTTATTCTATAATAAATGAGAAATAAAATATATTGAAATAGATTTACGATGACATAAAAAATATTATTTAAATATTTTTGTTGTTTTAAAAAATAAAAGAGGAAAATCCGTCTAGAAAAATTGACACTCACATTGATTAATGACAATAATTAAAAGATAATGGTTGCAATCTTAGTTGAGTTGATGGGGCGATTTGGATGGTAATTAAAGATTTTAAATTTAACTTCTCTCAACTTAAAAGTCAATCAACTATGGTCAATCCTAAGATAGTTTACCTCTTTGTTAGCCTTTGCTAGCTAGGTGATATGGGCAATATAGAATGCACGGGTATGAAATGTCATCCTTAAGAAATTGCAGGTTATGTCATGTAAGATGCAATAACAATGAACTAGTAAGTTTAAAAAAATATAAAAGAAGCTATGCAAATCATAAAATTCAAGCAATGCTCAACATAAATAATAAGTAAATGAGGCAATAAAAACGAGATAGAATGCAAGGAAAATAAAGATTCAGATAAAGAAGCGTAATCTTCTAGATGCAAAGGAAATTATAGGATTGGGGGTTGAAACACCAAATTAATGGATTAACCGAAATGCACACAAGAATCATAGTATACAAGCCACTCTTATTATCATATAAAGAAGGATTAAGACTAGGAATATAATTGTCCTACCATACTCTCGCTACACATCAATTCTAAGTCCTTCATGCATACAAAGCATCTAAAACCCCCATGAAAAATAGAATTTATCCAAGAAGCTAAGTAAACTATCTAACTTGTATAGTTCGTGCAATTAGACCATCGAACAAAAAAAGTGTGCAATTAAACCATTTAAGATTAAAAATGTTTGCGATTAGTATTATTTGTAGGTAAGTAACAAATTGGCGATTAACTTTTAATTTAACATGCCACATGAAAAATTAAATAATTTTTCCTTTAATTATTTAACAAAAATAATATAATATTATTTTTTTATAAATTAAAAAACAAACAAAAAAAAAAAACAGAGCCACTTCCTTGTCTTTATTGGCACAGTTGTTTGGATACTTGAACACCAAGAAAACAAAGAGTTCCAAAGTCCATGCCACAAGCAAATTGGAATGATCTTCTGGTTCTCCTTCTCAACTCTTGTGTTTAATTTGCACATAGTAAGTACTAAAACTATGCAGTACATTGCTTAGAGTCAGATTGTTTTTATAGCGATTCTTAAAATCAGGGGAGAGGATGTTAAACAATTTATCAAGATTTGTGATCATAGTTTGGGTGTTTGTAGTGTTGGTTCTAACATCTATGTTAACAGTACAACAGTTGCAACCTACTATCACTGATGTTAAAGATTTGATCATGAAGGACAAAGGAGGCGGCAGCCAGGGCTGCCCTTCACTTGAATGTTTTTTTTTTTTTGTTTAATAGTTGTTAAAATAATAATTAAAATAAATATTTATATATAACTTATGTTATTGCCACGTAATCATTCACGTAAGCATTAACATTTTAAAATTAATTATATTAAATGTCAAGTCATCAATTTAACTCTTTTAACTTGGAGCAACATGTAAAAAATGATAATTGCACTTTTTTTTGCAGGTTTAATGCTTTAATTGCACACTTTTTTTTTGGTAGGAAAAAGGGCCTAAGGCCCCGGGAGATTAGTAAAGTCTTCTAGTTGCAACGCTATTTGCGTCCCGCATAAGTAGCGGGAAAAGGCCGGCAGGAGGATCATGAAGAATCGTCGTTCCCCACGAAGAAGTCTGACCCAAATTGGCGAGATAGTCGGCACATTGGTTCCCTTCCCGAAGGACATGAGAGAGAGTGAACATATTGAAGCTGTGTAGAAGAGTCTTGCAATCAAGAATAAGGGAATCTTCCACCAATAAAGGACCTTCCTCAGCTTGGAGTACTTGAATAACAGCCATAGAATCAGATTCAGCTGCAATATTGGCATAGCCGTAATGTTTAGCAACGCGAAGGCCTTCCCGGAGTCCCCAAAGCTCTGCAACGAAGCTGTTCGTGATCCCAATTTTAATAGTGAAGCCCATCAACCAAGTCCCCTTGTGATCACGAAGAAGGCCTCCAGCGCTAGCCATGCTAGAGGTAGCTTTCTTAGCCCCATCGGAGTTGAGCTTTATTATGCCGGCGAGAGGGGGAGTCCAGTGAACCCAGATTTGCTTAGCATTCATCACTCCGTTATGCTTGAAGAGAGCTTGGTAATCATCAAGCTCACTCCTTCTGGCTCTCTTAAGGATCTCCGTTGTCGTAGGCCAAAAGTTGTCAAAAACCACTTCATTTCTAGCTTTCCAAATGTTCCAAAGGATGTGGGGGAACAGGAGGTGCCAACGGTCATTCATGGAACTCTGCATTTTTCCACTGCAAGCCTTTTCAATCCACTGCGAGAGAGGAAGGTGGTTACTGATGGCGAGGACTGGCGGAGAGGAGCTGTTCCAGCAGTCGTTCGTCAGCCTGCAGCGTCTGAGAAGGTGGTCTAACGACTCTTCTTCCAAACCGCATCTTGGACAGGATGCATCACTCGTGAGCCCTCTCTTAGCCCGTTCTGCATTCACCAGTAGGCCATTGTGGAGGATTTTCCAGATGAAAAACTTCACCCGTTCCTTGCATCTGAGCCGCCAGATCCACTCATAATCCAAGGAGCTATCTCCGGTACCTGAAATAAAGGAGAAGGCCGAACTTACCGTGACTATACCTGAGTTTGAGAGTGGCCAGAAAGGTCTATCTATCTGGCTTGTAACCGGGATGGGAATGGCACGGATTTGGTGGATGATATTCACAGGTACGAGAGATTCCAGAGCATCAATATTCCAAGCACAATTGTTTAGCATCACATCCCTGACTTTCAGGTTGGAACAATTCCCCGTAGCCGGGAGGGGAATGGTCTCAGCCAGCGGAGAATCACCTACCCATCTATCGTGCCAAAAGCTTATGGAAGCACCTGTACCAATTCTCCAACGAAGGCCCTTACAAAGGATATTTTTACCTTTCATTATGCTACGCCAACCCCAAGAGCTGTTAGCCGTGACAGGCGTGGAAAAGAAATTCCCATTTTTGACGTATTTTTCCTTCATGATCTTAACCCAAAGCTTGTCTGGATGGGTAAGGACATGCCCGGCCATCTTGGTTAGGAAAGCCATATTGAAATCTTGGGCTTTCCTAAGGCCAAGACCACCGTGAAGCTTTGGTTTACAAATATCGTCCCAGCTGACCGTGTGGATTTTTCTCGTATCATCCGTGTGGCCCCAAAGGAAGTTCCTGCAAACCTTATCAATGAGCTTACAAGTACTTACCGGTAAAGCCATTGATTGCATCGTGTAGGTTGGGATAGACGCCAGTGAGGCTTGAACCAAGGTCTTCCTACCCGCCATGCTGAGAGCACTTGCTTTCCAGTTGGCGAGTTTGCGGCGCATCTTGTCAATAATAGATGAGAAGGTATCTTTGGTGATTCTTTTCTGGAGAATAGGCATGCCCAGATAGGACCCCAGATGAGATGTGGCCGGAATGCCCATCATGTCACTAATTCTACCTTCCAAACTTGCATCAATGTTAGGAGAACAAAAAATTTGGGACTTTAAGAGGTTTACCTTAAGCCCCGAGGCATTGCTAAACCGGTTGAGACAATCCATAATAATGGAGGCTTGATGGGTTGAGGCCTCCCCGAAGAGTAATAAATCATCCACAAAGAAAATGTGAGAGAGACCAATACCCCCCCCCCCCCCCCTCCCGGCGTAATATGAATGGGTTTCCAAGAATTTGTGGAGACAAGATTCTGGATATCGTATGCTAGCCTTTCCATCACAAGATTAAAAAGATAAGGGGCCATAGGGTCACCTTGACGAAGACTCCTACCCGGAACGAAGGAACTAAGCCGGCCACCATTCCAAAGAATAGAAATTTCGCTCTCTTTTAGGGAGAACAAGATGAGATCAATAAGCTTACCTGGGAAACCGAACCCAATCAGGGAGTCCCTAAGGAAATCCCAACTTACACTATCATAGGCTTTATGAAGGTCCACTTTAACTACCATGAAGCTTTTCTTCCCCCGTTTATGATTCAAAGTGTGAATGACTTCTTGAGTAAGGACCACATTATCCATAGTGGACCGACCAGGGAGAAAGCTATTTTGATGGGGCCCAATTAACTTGCACATAATAGGTCTTAATCTGTTAACAAGGGTTTTGGAAATTACCTTAAAAGCAACATTGATGAGGGTGATTGGCCTGAAGTCCGCTGCCGTCTCTGGGATTTCTTTCTTTGGAATAAGAGTCATAAAAGTCTGCAAAAGGGATTTATGAACCTCTCCCGTACCGAGAGCCTGATTGACCATTAGCGTGAGGGTTTGCCCAATGTCATTCCAAAAGAATTGGTAGAAGGCTGCATGAATTCCGTCCGGCCCAGGACTACCAAATTTCCTCATGTCAAAAACAGCTCTTTTGACCTCGTCCAAGGTGGCTGTACGATTCAAAACCTGGAAATCAAGCCTAGAGATAGTATTTCTAGCACCAATCGGGGTGAAAGTCGGATGACCCACTACGCCAGACCTGGATAACAAAGAAGAAAAAAAATCTGAAATATGGTGCGTTAGAGAGACCGGGTTATCCGTCCACTCACCATGGATTTTCAAAAATCTGACCCGATTTTTGTTCCTCCTAATCAACGCCGCCCTGTGATAGAACTTGGTGTTTCTGTCCCCATCTTTAATCCAATCCATTCTAGATTTTTGGAACCAGAGGGCTTCTTCTTGATCAAGGATTTCGTTGAACTCTTTAGCAAGAAGTCTGTCGAGATTCTGTAAAGACCTTGAGGAACTGTAGTTACTTGCGGACTGAATACCTTTGATTCTAGCCTCGATGCGCCTTTTCCTATTAAAGATATTACCAAAATGTTTTCTGTTCCAGCGCTTACTTTCATTGGTGATGGACTCAATAGTGGACACAATATTATTATTATTCCCAGTGGTCGCCTTAACCCATATTTGGCCGTAGTCGTTCCTCGTCAACCAGGCAGCCTCAAAACGGAAGGGCCGAAGGTTTCTCGCAGGAGGGTTACCAACTTGATCTATAAACATCAAGGGGTTGTGATCAGAATGGAACCTCGGGAGCACCAGATTTTTGCCTTCCGGGAAGGCTTGTTGAGCTTTAACGTTCCACAGGACTCTGTCAAGCCTGCGCATGAGAACAACTCTATTACCAATAAACCGCTGCCAAGTAAATTTAGGACCCGAGTGCCCAGGATCAAGAAGGCTGCAATTACTATAGGCATCCACAAATCTCTGGAGCCCACTAAGTTTGATGGTATCACTTCCCCATTGTTCCTCCACTGCAGCAATATCATTCAAATCCCCTAATACAATCCAAGGGTTCTGAATATTATTACTGAGGATCTTGCATTCCTCCCAAAACCTACACTTAGCCAAGAGGTTAGGTCTAACATAATCGAAAGTAATAAAAACCTCCTCAGTCCCATTCAAAACCTTGGTATGAATGGATTGGGAGGAAGAACTCAAGATAGTAAGATCAACATGATCTTGCTTCCAAAATAACAGCAGACCACCGGCAAACCCAAGAGGGTTAACGATAAAATGATTAGAAAAGCCCAACGAGGAAGCCAGATTGATCATTTTATCCGCCCTGGTCGAGCGAATTTCGAGGAGGCAACAGACATCAACTTTATTAGCAACCAGAAGCTCTTTAACGTGCTTCCGGACACGCCCATTGACAATGC
The DNA here is from genome assembly GCF_001879475.1 of Ipomoea nil. Taxonomy (NCBI): domain Eukaryota; kingdom Viridiplantae; phylum Streptophyta; class Magnoliopsida; order Solanales; family Convolvulaceae; genus Ipomoea; species Ipomoea nil. Next base: position 176,856 of record NW_017618453.1, on the reverse strand, counting down.
CCCTGCAATTCCACGAAATGACTTTCATTAAGACTGATTGGCACGAGGGGAAGATTGACAACCGCCTTCCCCCGGCGTGAAACAAAAATTATCAACTGCCATCCCCAGGGAGGCAGAACCCATGCCATCACCCTCCATTCTGGATGTGAGGCCACCGAACTGGAAGACCTGAGAAGAGTCAGCAGTGCTCAACCCAACAGCAGCGCTAATTCCCGAAGGGACAGGCGCAATCACACTCTCAATACCTCGACCACCAATCCCACGCCCCAACCCACGGCCACCCGGGCGAGCTCCTCCCCGTCCCCTACCTCTGGAAAAACCATTAGGGGGTTGGCGAGGTTCCGTAGCAGCGGTGGTTACGTTAGGGGGGGTAGAGATACGCAGAGTATTTCTAGAATGGTGGTGGGGGTGCGAGATGTGAGGAGAAGAAGAAGACTTACCTCTAGAGGATTCCCCTTTCTCCCTGGAAGATCTCACCACCGGCTGCAGAGGTTGGGAATCACCAGCCGAGGTCTCCAAGTTGGCGAGCGACTCAAACTGGTTTCCCGACACACGATTCTGCCTATTATGTTGTTTGTTCTGTCGGTTATTCTTTGCATGGTGTTTATCCGTTTTTTTGTTTGTCACCAGCATCCAGGGGCCGTGCCTAGATACCCTTGCTGGAATGGTCAGAGAAAGGGCATGAGTGGTAGACGGATGTTGTTTCGGCGGGGCGTCACTGGCGTTCATCTGCTGAGATTCCCCATCTTCCTCAGCCACTGGGGTTTCATTAAGATCCATTTCGTTCACATTCACGTTTTTTTCCTTGCTGAGAGGACATGACTGTTCGCGATATCCGATCATTCCACAGCCAAAACATACGACATGGAGACTTTCATACTCCATGATTTGCAGCTGATCTTCTACCCAAATTTCCGTCACCAACAGCTTGTCTAAATCCACTTCGACGGCACCTCTGGCATATCTCCCCTTAACGACGGCAGCGGTGGTTCTGTCCAACCGAAGGGGTTTACCAACTCCCTCTAGAATACTCTTAATCACGTCATCTCGGAAATACTCAGCTGCAAGACTTGGAAGACGGACCCAAACCGCCATTTTTGAGATATTCGCGGTTGCCGGATTGAATTTTGGAACCCAACGTTGAACCACCAAGTAGTGATCAAAAATTTTCCAAGGACCATCAATAAGAACATGAAGATAAGCTGTACGATTATTAAACCTAGCCACAAAGCAGCTGTATCCTAGATCAATAAGCTCGACCCTTCCTTGTATCCCCCAAAGAGTTGGGAGTCTCTGATTCAGCACGTTAAAGTTCATCGTTTTCCCAAGGTATTTGACAATAAGGGCCATCTTCCATTGTTGACAAAGCTCCGTTCGGAGTTCCTTGGATATCCGTATTCTCGATCTCCCATCAGAGGTGTCTTTCGGATCAAAAACCGCATCATCGTCAATCTCTGGATCTGTAAAAGCCCATTCTGTAGCTTTAGACTGAGGGGGGTTGGTGCCATTAAACGGAGATTGGGAGGCGATAGTATCAGCGAAGGAGCGTTTAGATTTCTTGTTAGAGTGGAGAGATGGATCTGCATCATTCATTGTCTCCTCCGGAGGAGGATCAAGGACGTCTTCCGGCGACTACATGGCCGCCATCAGCCCAAGGCCGCCGTAAACGGCTAGGGGAAGGCGCAAAAACTTCCTAAAATAACAAGCAAAGAGAAGGAAGGAATCGCAAATTCAGAGAGAAAAATCTCGCATAATTGCACACTTTTTTGTTTGATGGTTTAATTACACAAACTATACAAGTTTAATTGCCTATTTGACACTTTTTCCATAAATAAATAAATAAAACGTGTCTGATTGTCCATGTTCACTGGAAAATTAAAATTTTGTCCAAAAGTAGAGTCTTATCCTTGATGGTAGACCTCGATTCATTATGATGAGGTACGTACTTGGATTTTTCCTATTTCTTTAAATAAATAGCATTAATTGTCGAAATTAATATATGGAGAAATATCGTACGTAAGAAAGCTATAAACAACTACTTTTTTGTTTCTTCTTTTAATCTTTTTTACAAACTTCTTTCAACGGGAAGAAAGAAGAGCCTCACGCGCACCATGCCCTAGCTAGTTCCTTTTTCTTTCCGTTGTAAGAATTATGATTAAAATTCTATAACTACAAATTTTCAATATCAAATATAACCATGTATGTAATATATGTTGGGCAGCGGCTCAAAGAATCGAGATAGTATCCCGTCATCAAAATATGATGCTAATTATTTCACAAGTATAATGAAATAAAATTACACGTTCGCTACTAGTTACAGATTGACATAGTGATAAACGTTTAATCTTTAAAAAAAATTATATCAGAACAAGTTATGGGCAGAAATTGTGTCTTTACTGTTAGCTATAATTTTTAATGTAATGGTAAACACTCAAACTCTTGGCTAGTCAGGCTAGACTGATCAAGCTGGCAAGCTGACCTATTTAGCCTTATTACAAGAAAATAAAAAAAAATACGGAGTACTAAATTAGTAGGAGTCTCATCTTACTATATGCTCATTTTGAAATATGACGCAAAATAAATAAATAAATGTTCTTTTTTAATATGACGCAAAAATAAAATCAATTCATCATTGTAGCATCAATCTACTAGGATAAAATGATTATAATATTATATTTGAGCACTTAAATATAATGGTTTCAACAAACTTAAACAAGGTGAGCATTTCGTAAATTTAATCAAAGTGTTGGCAAAGCTTTTCAAGGAAAGAAGAATGATTTTTGAGGGAGAGGAAAATAAAATTCGTAACCCTCACATTAATATCAAATAACACCTAAGCTCCGCTGGCAGCTCACCACTTAGGAAAAATAGTGGGAAAGGAGTTCGAGAATTTGGCAAAATGGGACACTCTTGTACGTAGGTCACGAGTGCACACAAGTAAAGTCTTTTCACTTTTAATTTTAGACTCATTTTTGTATTTATATAAAATTAAAGCTCTCACTTATGATAACTCAAATCCACTTTAACCCGATCCCAATTAAAAATAGACCTCACTCAAAACTATGCTTGAAAATGGTCATTCTATATGTCAAAAATAGTCAATTTTTCAACAATATTTAATCAGGATCAAATGAGAATTAGGCGCCCAGTGAAAAGTGTAGACTAATCTGAGTCATTGATGTAGCTTTAGGGATCATGAGAAGTTTGTTGTTTTCTAGGGATTAGAGATATGACACGCAATATGTGACAACAAACAACTAGCATTAACCTTAGAAAATACACAAGAAGCTAAGCAATTCAAGGGCAAAGACAATGAACTAAGACAAGACAAACACATATTAACAAGAAAATAACGCAAAGTAAATGAAATAGGACTCAAGTTAGGGATTATAATTATCTAAAAGCAAGCAGACTTATAGGATTGGGTAATAACACAAAATAAAAGGATTGAGGGAATGCATGCAGGTATCTTAGTATATTAGTCACTCTCGTGATTAATAAACAATGGTTAGAACAAGGAATTGCACACTCTTGTGACGTATTAATTTCAAGTCCATCAAGCACACAAAGCATCAAAATCCTCCAATTTGATCTCTTATCATAGATTCCTGGAAGATCGCAGAAATCATGTTTATGCAAGGAGTGACTCGAAATCTTGACCCAACTCTCGTTGTGGCCAAAATTCTTCCAAAAGCATGCTAATGAATGTTGTACACCAAACATGCATTAACAAGATACAAACACAAATCTATCCCAAATAGATAGATCATATTAGTCTTTACTTTAGAACATATTGATCAATTTTTAATTTTTACTATATATTCAAAAAAAAAATTATAATTTAAAATTTTAAAATTCTTAATACATATTTTTATATTAGCATAAAGTAATATTATTGTATAGGTCCCCAATTTTTATAAGACTGGCCTGGTTTATGATATAATATTTTTATAGATTCATAAAATTTTGAGGAAACTTTATAAGAGCTATTTAAATAATATTAGTGATGTTAAAAGAAATTTGGCATAAACTTTTCTTATATTGTCGGCACATTTCATCTATCATGTAATGTGATGACACCTCTGTTACCATTTTAAATAGGTAGTCATAGGATCGAACTCCGGTCTTTGAGCTGAAAAAGGTTAAGAAGTATAGAATATATATTAATTTGTAAAAAATTATGAGTGCTTCAAAAAATATTATTGGCACATTTTCAAAAATAGTTGGCAGCACCGGACACGACTCTTTTGCTTTACTTTTTGGAATTTTGGCTACAATACAAAAAGCTACTTTTCATATTGTGAAATGTTTTAAAGTATGCTTAACGTACTAGTTGTTGTGAATGGTAGTGCATGTATGATTATGATAACGTACTTGGACTTTATTTCTTTAAAAAAATAAATAGTCAAAAACCTTCTATTGATAGGCTTGGCCAATTGAGAAAATACTACTATTTTATCAAATTTTATTCTCTTTTATTTTCTCACTCAAAATTTTGATGTTGACATTTTCATTCAAACGCACAAAATAAAAATAATTTATCATCATTTGTAGGTATCTCAGAGTGGTGTTAAATTGGAAGGCCGATCTAGTATAGTAGTATAGTAATATAGTAGTATCGTCTAGTTACAAATTGAATTAAAATTGATTAAAATTTAAATAATGTTTAAATTTTGGTAGTAGTATAGGCCGATCTAGCTTGATTAAAATTTTGGTTAAGTTAGGCAAGGCCAGTAAATAATGTTTAACTTTAAATTGTAAACAAATAAGTTATGTTTAAATAAGTAAAGCAAGTAGAAAAGATAATAGATAATTATAAGTAAAATAAGATAGTAATAAATGTAATCATAGTAATGTGGTTATAGTGACATATAACTAAATAGATGATAGATGATTATATTTTTCATTTAAAAAATAGTTTTTAAGAGTGTTACAGTTTTCTAGAAAACTGGAAAATTATTTTCAGTTTTTAAAATGAAAAACTGTGCTAGTAAATATGTTTTCTGTTTTCTATTATCAGTTTCCAGAAGTTTCCAGTTAGTAAACGGCCTCTTAATTTCTTTAGTGCAAAATTATTACATTTATCAATTATTTATTTCATTATAATAGGTTATAACTTAAAAATTATCTATTTGTATATTTTTATTATAACTATTTCTAATCTTTATATTTAATTAACTATATAGATTTTAATTTATAAATAAAATTAGAGTTAATACCATTTGAGGTCCTCCGAGTATAGTGATTTTGCCACGTTTAGTCCTAAACTTTCAAATTGACCATCTGTGGTCCTTCGACTTTAAAATTTAACCATTTGTGGTCCAAGTTAACCACTCATGGTCCTTCAAGTTTCAAAACTTAACCAGTTGTGATCCTCTTGAAAGGACCATGGTTGGTTAAAATTTAATAGTTGAAGGACCATGGGTTGTTAACTTGGACCACAAATGGTTAAATTTGATAGTCGAAAGATCACATATGATTAATTTGAAAGTTTAGAACTAAACGTGGTAAAATCACTATACTTGGAAGACCTGGAATGGTATTAACTCAATAAAATTATAACTATGAACCGAAAAGGATATTGTATGTTGAAGCAATGCCATTGCCATTAATTATGAAATGTCACATTCAAAACATTAATTTAAATTGTGAGTGGTTTTTGGATACGTGTCATAGTATCCTTCACGAATTCATTTCGAACACTTTTGAAAAATCTAATCAATAATGTTGACTAAAAACATTTCTATGGCTCTCTTTGGCAAAACTTATTTAGGAGTTTATAGCTTATTTTAAGCTACTAATAAGTTGTAAGCTCTATTCGGTAATGTTCCCAAAATAAGCTTCTAGCTTCCTAACTTTTTTTTTTCTACCTTTATCCTTATTATTTTTAAAAAATGACATAATTTACACTTCCCAATTAAAACTATTTTCTCTTCTCCTTTATCCACAACTTTCATTGCAAATATTATTATTATTATTATTATTATTATTATTATTATTATTATTATTATTATTAATTATTATTATTATTATTATTATTATTATTATTATTATTATTATTATTATTATTATTATTATTATTATTATTATTATTATTATTATTATGAGATTCGCAACAATATTGCTACTTCATTATGAGATGCTAGATCATGATTATGCTAATAGTTTTATTTCAGAACGTTAATTTTTTTTAAAGACAAAGTGTTAAAATTTTAATATGTAAACAAACTAATTTAAATTTTATGAAGATGTCCTTTTTAGTCTCTTTACATTTATCAGCTTATCAAAAAGTTAATTATTTTACCGAACACTTTCGATCATAACAGCTAGCTTAACAACTCTTCAGTTTTCAGCTCCGAGCTTATAGCTTTTCAACTTTCAGCTCCTTTTCAGCTTTCAGCTCCTAGCTTATAGCTTTTCTGCTAGGTTCGCCAAACAGAGCCTGAAGTGTTAGTTTTATTTGCAATGATTTGACTAAATCAAGTTAATCTTGTTTTTATACTCAACAATACTAATTTATATGGAGTATATTTTTGTGTATAAAGAGTCTAGCTGAAATGCAATCTAAATCTTTAATGTTCGCAATAAGAATCAAACTTCCACCTTATCGTTAGAAGTAAGTCTTACTTAAGTGAGTCTTCTTATACACTAGATCAATACCATGGAATGAGTTTATGGAGTTCAAGACATAATCCGATGAATCTAGTAAACCTATGTTTTTTTTAAACTAAATATTATGGAAAACTTTACAAGTTCATGAGTTGAAGAATAACAAGTGATCGAGTCTCACCAGTGACAGTGTGTGAGCAACCTCTCAAAGTGAGGGGGGCTCCTTGTGCGCAGTAAGCAAAGGTCTAGCCTCTGTGTTCAGCTGTATTACCATGATTACATCCTGTTGGTCCCGGCAGGGTCGAAGGAGAGTCTAGAGGGGGGGGGGGGGGGAGGGGGTGAATAGACTCTAATCGATTTTTCAAAGCAACTCCTTTCGGAGCGATGCATAGCGGAAATAATGTTCCATCTTAGATACTCTTTGCACACTTTCGTTGTAAAGATTTTGCGTTTGGTCGATATGATATGCAATGCACGAAAGTAATAAAGCAGAAAGTAAAGAAATATGGAGAGAGAGATTTTTATAGTGGTTCGGCTGTTAACGAAGCCTACTCCACTCTTCTTTCACAACTCGTGAAAGGGTTTGCACTATCATTCCTAGTACAAACTACTTCAAGCTGGCTTCCTTGATCACTAAGCCGGACAGCTACTTGATAGGTTTTTCAACTCCTCGAGTTTACTCCGCCTCTATCAACTTCTTCTTAAGTTGAGATGTTAGAAAGATAATCTGGTGTTTTTCCAACTGGTTGAAACCTTGTCTTGATAACTGGATGAATCTTCACTTGAAAATATGCAAGACTTCTTCGATTATGAAGTATGGAAATGAATGAGCCTTTTGACAAAACTTCAGAATATCACTGGTTATGAAAAGTTTTAAGAGATGGAACTGTTTGAAGAGCTTTTCTTTGGATAGCAAGAGTGAAATAACCAGCCACTTCTTCAATGGTGAAGAGAGCTATTTATAGGTGAAAAAATCCATCCGTTGGAGAGAGATGAAGATTTCAAACCTAATAACCAGTGTGTATTAACCAGCGGCCATTGAGCATTTAATGCACTTGTACTATGTAACCGTTGGAGCCAAACGCATTATGGCTTTTGTCCTTGTTCTCTGACAAGATGGTACAAGTCTTTTAATGCTCCTTGTCTTTTGTGAAGATCATTCCTATGACACTTTTTGTCCAAATGATTTGCCCATCTGAGTCATAGACATCCTTCTCGTTGCTTCACTTAAATGAAGGTTGTCTTTTTACAAGTCTGTCTTTGACTTGTTCACTCGGAGACGTTGGTAGAAAGATTGACTTTATCTTTCCTCCTTTCTCTTTGATGAGAGATCCTTTTTGTCAAAGACGTCTATCCGAGACTTGCTCAATCCATCTTTCGTCTGGAAGCATCTTTCGATCATCTTGTCGACTTCAAGTCTTCATGTAGACCTATTATGCTAGACTCGAGTAAGACTCGTACACCTCATGGTGTGAATCAAACGTTGAGTTACAGTAACTTTCGTTTGTCACAAGAGACTTATCTACGAAAGGAAAAATAGGGATCTACAATCCTAGACAGTTTGGTATCATCAAAATCTAAATACACTTGTTCCTAACACATCCTCCCAAATATTTGTTGTGTCGGGGTGTGGGGGACCCTTGGGGTTGGGGACTCAACATTTTGGAAAGAATAAAGTTGTGATGACTCTATATTAGGTAATTGAGTAAATAAAACATGATTATCATATTTGAATGTTACATATTCAATTCTTGTCAACACACTTTCAATCGAGCTCGTAAATTTCTTTATTCATTCAAAAAATAAAAGTAGCGACTTCCTTGAAATGAAAATTGAGAGAAGAGAAATGTTATTCTATAATAAATGAGAAATAAAATATATTGAAATAGATTTACGATGACATAAAAAAAACAATTATTTAAATATTTTGTTGTTTCAAAAAATAAAATAGGAAAACCCGCCTAGAAAAATTGACACTCACATTGATTAATGACAATAATTAAAAGATAATGGGTGCAATCCTAGTTGAGTTGATAGGGCAATTTGCTTGGTAACTACAAGATTTTAAGTTTGACTTCTCTCAACTTAAGCCAGTCAGCTATGGTCAATCCTAGGATGGTTTACCTCCTTGTTATCATCGTTGGCTATGCAAATCATAAAATTCTAGCAATACTCAACATAAATAATAAGTAAATGAGGCAAAAAAAAAAAAAATGAGATCGAATGCAAGGAAAATAAGGATTCAGACAAGGGAGCATAATCTTCTAGATATAAAGGAAATTATAGATTGGGGGTTGAAACACCAAACTAATGGATTAACCGAAATGCACTCAAGAATCATAGTATACAAGCCACTCTTGTTATCATATAAACAAGTATTACAACTAGGAATTGCACTAGGAATTCTAAATCCTTTAAGAATACAAAGCATCTAAAATTCCCACAATGAAAAATAGAGTTTGTGCATAAAGTGATTTAGAAATTCAATCCAATTCTCATTTTGATTGAATTTCCTCCAAAAGGTAAACTAATGAGTTTTGCACCCCACACATCAACAAGAAATAATCACAATTCCTTCACAGATATTAAGAACATTAACTTAGGTTTCTAGCCCTATAAGCAATAATCACAATTAGAATATCTAGATAGATTAAACAACCATACCCCAAGTTTTAAATGAAACTACTCACATAGATTTTGCACAAATAAAGTAAAAACACAAATAAAGCAAATAAGAGTTCTTTTGAACATGATCTCTACATTTTATACATAAAATGAGAGTTAAATATGGGTAAAATATGAACTTACCACTAGAGCTATAAGACGATTTTCACCCTAATAACACACTTTTAAATACTGGCAAGGAATTTTTTGTAGATTAAAAATAATTAAATAAAAATTCTTCAAAAAAAATTATAATTAAAAAATAATAGTTTAAGTCATTTTCTAGAAAAATCGATCAATAATTTGTTCAAGCCAAGTAACCTTTGACCCTTACTCAACAATTGCCTAAAATCAAAACAATTTCATTTCGATTTCGAAATTTTATATTTGACATGAAATCGTCTTATAAATCAGCACATTTTTCCAAATTATTCTTCCCAAACATTTTCCAAATTATGACAGCACGATAAGATGACATTTTTCTTCCCTGTTGGAATTTTGTGTACGAAAAAAATGGGGTTTTGTTTTTAATTTAAACAATGTTACGCGAGCTCGATCAAAAACGTTTTGAGCAAGACTTGAATTCGTAGTCTTCAGGTATAGAAATTTTTTTTATACCATTGTATAATGTATAAATAAAGCATGTCATGGAAATCTCAATTAAGTTGGTCAGACTATTGACTTGACAATCAAAAGATTCTAAGTTCAACTTCAAGTAGAAAAAAATTTATTGACATTTGTGGTTTAAGCTGGTCAGCTATACATAATATAGATTAATTGTCACTTTGTGGTCTTTTGCTGCATAGAGCCACATGACAAAATTTATTTAATACATACCTTAAATAGAGTTTTCTTCGACATTCAAAAAAATAAATAAGGTAAAAACTTGTGTGAGACCGTGATGCGGGTCGTGTCAAGATAAAAATGTAATGCTTATACACACATATCATACTTATATATTGAAATGTAATACTAATCAGGAATACAATTTTTGTTACTTATAAGGATACATGTAATACTTTTAAGAGAAAATGTAATAATTTTACATTTCGATTTAAAAATATTATATTTTTCCTCAAAAGTATTATATCTTTCCTTATAAGTAAGGGGCACTTGCCAACATTACTTATTATGGAAAATTTAATACTTCTGATGGAAAATATAATACTTTTACATCAAAATGCAAAAGTATTACACTTTTCCTCAAAAGTATTACATTTTTCCTTATAAATAACAAAATTTTTATTACTGATTAGTATTACATTTGAGCATATAAGTATGACATTTGTATGTTGATTCGATTTGACCTGATGCGTTTCACGAATAAGGATTCATAAGACGGCTTCACGCAAGTGTGTGAAAACATGTCTGAGTGTCCGTGTTCACTGGAAAAATTGTCCATAAGAGCACCAATATCAGTGCATTTTTCTTGGATATTTCCAAAAAAAAAAAAAAAAAAAAAAAAAACAATCTTTGATTTTTTATAGATGTGGGCACAAGTTTTGAGAGGGGGTTTTCTCCCTGCAATTCAAATTTTTTAATGTTAAACACTACTGCCCTTTTTCACACCTGTTTCGAGCGTCAGGCGCAATTCAAGCGCCCTGCATGTCGCGTGCAGTGCAAGCGCGTTAATACACATTCTATTTTTTTATTATTTTTTTTTTGTCAGCATTAATTTCTTTTTCTCTTCCTTTTTGTTTTTCTCCTTTCTCTCCTACTAATCACGTTAAAAACTACAAAAAAAAAAAAAAAAAAAAAAAAACCTCACAAGAGTGAATGCTCTAACGACTAAATAGAATCTTATCCTTGGACTTTTCCTATTGGATGGGAGAAGGGATAAGGTAACATAGGACTTTTCCAATTTCTTTAAATAAATAGCATTAATTGTTGAAATTAATATATGGAGAAATATCGTACATATTTCTAGATGTTTTAATTTTTTTTTTGTTATTAATAGAAATAGAAAGCTACAAAGAACTACTTTTTTTTTGGGAAGAAAGAAGAACCACCACGCTCAGGGACGAAGTCAGAAATTCGATTGAAAGGGGGGGGGGGGGGGGGGAAGGGGGAAGTAGGACGGATTCAACAAAATTTTCCGGTAAAGGCGAAACATTAAAACAAAAGAGATAATTTAAAAAAAAATAAATTACCTAAGAAATATAGTTGTAAATGTTGTTGGATATAGGTAAAAAATAAAACACATTGAAACTTTAAAAAAATATTCATAACAAAATATGAAACATAATTAATTTGATAAAATAATTTGAATAGAAAACACATTATAAATTACACATCTCATTATTAATATAAAAGAATGTTATATATGTCTGTGTGTGTGTTAAATATTAAAAAAAGTAATTAAAAATGTGACTGTGTTGAAGCCATAGGTGATGGAGTCAAAAAAAACTGTAAAACTATGTTGATGCCAAGGATTCAAACCCTAATCTTTACTATTACCAAACATGTGTTCTACCCACTAATCTAACTCATTTCTTGTTGATGATATTAATAGTTTTTTTTTATACTAATACTAAATCATGTACTATATATACATATATACATACAAAGATTATATATGGGGTGGGGGTGGGGATTTGACCACGCTAGTTCTTTTTTCTTTCCGTTGCAAGAAGTATGATTAAAATTCTATAATTACAAATTTTCTATATCAAATATAACCATGTAATTATATGTTGGGCAGCGGCTCAAAAAGTCGACACAACATCTGATTGCCATTGAAATGTGATGTTAACTATTTCACAAGTATAATGAAATAAAGTTACATGTTAGCTACTAGCTATAGCTTGACATAGTGGTAAACGTTTGATCTTAAAAATTAGTTCAGAGCAAGTTACATGCAAAAACTGTATCTTTATCACTAACTGTATTTTTTGGTGTAATAGTAAACACTCAGGCTCTTGACTAGTCAGGTTAGACTGATCAAACTATCAGGCTGCCTGTTTAGCCCTATTACAAGAAAAGAATACGGAGTACTAAATTAGTAAGAGTCTCATCTTACTATATGCTCATTTTGAAATATGATGCAAAATAAATAAATGCTCTTTTTGAAATAAGAAAATGTACTTTTATTTATATTGATGATTGTCCATAAATTTAGGCAAAGTACATATCACATCGCATCCTCCAATATAGGAATGCAAATTGAACTGCACAAGCTTATAAATCAATAACATCATCCACTTGCACAGCAACGAATAGCTCAATTAGTCTGGTACGTAGTAAATTTAGTACACAATGAAAGAAACCTTTCAAGCAGGCTTCTGGCTAATCGTATTCGAGACACGACAAATTCTAATTTTCACACTTCGAAAGTGTTAGGACTCCAAGAAGAATAAACTAGAAGAATAATATTTTTTCTCTGAGTGGTTCTCGGTATTCATATACAATGGACCTATTTATACTAAATTACTAACACCTATAATAATTAAGTTACTACAATTATTCTAACTATACAAGATAATAATATATTCTAATATACATAATTTCCTTATACTAATATTTAGTCAATTTTCCTCTAATTACATATGATTCATTCCTTGTAGACCCTCCACTAATTTAAACTACCAATTATTTATTTCCTTTGATGTGTATCATAGTCACATGGATGAAGTTTGGGAACAATAATCTGCGATCGAGTCTCACCAACAACAGTGTGGAGCAACATGCAATAAACAAAAGTCTAGCCTTTGTGTTCAGCTGAATTACCATATTTTACATCCCCAAATGCTCTATCCGACCCAACCTAACAAACCTCCTTTGTCTATTATATGTTTTAATTTTCAAAATTTTAGCCGATCAACCTAGAAAAGTCATGTAATTTATTATTTCTTCGTTTCTGTGGCTATAAAACCCTTAGCTCTCAGCCGCCCCTATCTGTATTAGGAAGAGTATCATCTTACTATATGCTCATTTTGAAATATGACGCGAAATAAATAAATTCTCTTTTTGAAATATGATTGAAAAATAAATTCAACTCATATAATATATGTAGGAGAATCAGTCAAAAAATAAAATAAAATAAAATAAAATCAACTTAATTTTAATTTCTTATAAAATAACCCGGCCCAAAACAAAAATTTATCCAAGTCATGTGAATTACATATTCTCCTTCAAATCGATTCGATGCATCTTGAGGGTATTAGCTAGGAGCATTGTAGTGTCAGTCTGCTAGTATAAAATGAATTTTAATACTATATTTGAACACCAAAATATAATAATTTTAACAAACTTAAACAAAGTGAGCACTTCGTAAATTTAATCAAAGTGTTGACCGAGTTTTTCAAGCAAAGAAGAATGATTTTCGAGCGAGAGGAAAATAAAATTCGTAACCCTCACATTAATATGAAATAAAACCTAAGCTCTGATGGCAGCTCACCACTTAGGAAAAAGTGTGAAAGGAGTTCGAGAATTTGGCAGAATTGGACACTCATGTATAGTATGAATGGTCGTTCATCAGGGATGGACAACATTTCTTGTTGTTTTTATTTTTATTTTTTATTTTTTATTTTTACCTTCTTAACAGGATTTGATAGTCATCATGAAAGTAGTAGTTCTTTGAATATTTTCAATGGCACAAGAATAACTTGATTTGAACATTTCTATGTTGAGATATGATAGAAATACTAAGCAATGGATATTTTGTGCGACAATTGCAACTTCTTAATCTTTTACTCCATTTTTGCCTTAGTTTGTACTTTGTACATATAATCAAGACCATTGAAAACACAATTCTTTAGCTCTCTAAGAGGGTGTTGGTGTGTTGCATCCATCACCTTAGCTCCTCATTGGCTCCCATTGACTCTAAATGCATCCAAAATGCTCTAAAAATCCTTCACTTCTACTCAAAGATAAAGAATTGTAAATAAATTGTCAAAAAAAGCAAATAAAAATCATTTTGGATTCAAATGTAACAATTTAAAAGCAAAATAAAGTTAAGTATAAGGTATAAATATGAACAATTATGCACTTTGCATTGTGAGAGTGAAGAACTCTTGTATTACATTAAATGAACTCTTTATTTTTCAATTGTTAGGTCTAGTAGATCGATGACTAGCATTTGTTTACGACACTTATCATAGATAGCCTTTCCTAATGAAAGTTGAGATATATATATATATATATATATATATATATATATATATATATATATATATATATATATATATAACACGCACTATATGTTAGAAAAATACATACACACGATGAACAAACGGAATTCACATTTAATCAGAAAAAAGATTACACAAGAGAGTCCTATATTAAAGCTACCACTAAAGGCTCCTGTACAATAGGATTGACTAGTCAATTATAATACTAGCCACAGATAAATAAACCATATACTATATTATTACTAACACACCCCCTCAAGCACAAGGTTGGAGGGCAACAACATTGAGCTTGTCTCGTAGAGCCTGAAAGCGCGGAGCTGGAAGAGGTTTGGTGAAGATGTCGGCTAGCTGGTCTTTAGTGGAGACGAAGCTAACAATAAAATCTCCTGATGCAACCTTATCCCGGACGAAGTGGTAATCGATCTCAACATGTTTCGTACGGGCGTGAAAAACTGGATTTGCTGCGAGATAAGTGGCCCCCAGATTGTCGCACCAAAGTGTGGCCAGTGAGCCAGAGTGCAACCCTAGTTCCCGGAGTAAGGAGATGACCCACGTCACTTCAGCGGAGACATCAGCTAGTCCTTTGTATTCTGCCTCTGTGGAAGACCTGGCAACAGTACGCTGCTTGCGAGAGACCCAACAAACAAGATTATCCCCAAGAAACACGGCGTAGCCACTGGTGGACTTACGGTCGACTGGACATCCAGCCCAGTCCGAGTCAGTATAAGCATGTAGATCAGAAGAAGCAGACGGTGATAGACGAAGTCCGTAGTCCTGAGTCCCTTTGATATACCGCAGCACTCGCTTGAGAAGAGCCCAATGATCATCCGTCGGAGAGTGCATAAACTGACACAACCTGTTCACCGAGTAAGAGAGATCGGGCCTGGTGATAGTGAGATATTGCAGTGCTCCGACAATCCTGCGATATTGAGTCGGGTTCTCAAAAGGAGTTAAGGAGGGGGTGGCCGGCTGGGTTACTGCTGCTGGGGTAGCTAGAGCCTTACAGTCCGTCATTCCAGACCTCGTGAGGATGTCCTGCATATACCGACGCTGAGATAAGACTAGGCCATCACCGGCAGATACCGTCTCGATCCCTAGAAAGAAGTGAGGTGTGCCAAGATCCCGGACTTTGAAAGCGGTTGATAACTGACCAAGTAACGTGTCTATTAAAGCCGAGTCGTTACCCATCATGATGATGTCGTCAACGTAGACCAACAAGTAGACACGTGAATTTCCTGCTGTGTAGTAGAAAAGTGAGACGTCAGTTTTGGATGCCAGAAACCCAGTAGACGTCAGAAATTTCTGCAAACGATTAAACCATGCCCGGGGTGCCTGCTTCAGGCCATATAGAGAACGTTGTAAGTGACATACATGACCAGGGTGAGACGGGTCCTCATACCCAGGTGGCTGCTTCATGTAAACAGTTTCAGATAAGTGGCCGTTTAAGAAGGCGTTGTGAACATCCAGCTGTCGTAACACCCACTTGCGTGACATTGCAAGAGAAAGTAAAATACGAACAGTAGTTGGCTTGACTACGGGGCTGAAGGTGTCAAAAAAGTCTTCACCGGCGACCTGGTTGAAGCCTTTTGCCACTAGTCGAGCCTTATAGCGTTCCACAGTCCCATCGGCCTTGCGTTTGGTACGAAAGACCCATTTGCAACCGATTATATTCATATTCGGAGATGCCGGGACGAGTTGCCATGTGTTGTTATGCATTAAGGCATTGAATTCTTGATCCATTGCCTCACGCCACTACGGATGCCCGACAGCCTGGGAGTAGCAAGTAGGGTCCACGGTGGTGTTAAGAGCATGGAACTGCTCGTTCTGACCACGAGTTTTGCACCTGGTGCGCATGCCATGTTCCTCAACTTGAGTGCGTGCACGTTTATTGCGGCCCGGAGGGCGGCCCCGTCTTGCTGGGCCAGTCTGAGGAGGCCCTTCTAGAGCCATGGGGGCCGGTTGCTGGGCCAGAGGTGGTTCATCCAGAACCGGGGTGGTGACCGGATTAACCATGACGGGCCCGGCTCCCCAAGGAGTGGGAGCGGGATCTGGAGTTGAATCAACCTGCAAAGGAGTCTGCACAGCAAAAGGGAAGACTGATTCGTCAAAACGCACAGACGGCAGATAAATATCTTGCCCGTAGTTAAGTCCATACAGCGGTATCCCCTAAAAGAAACTGGGTAACCTAGGAAGACACAGGATGTGGATCGGTACTCAATTTTGTGTCGATTGTATGGTCTTAGATACGGGTAGCATTTGCACCCGAAGACACGGAAGAAAGTGTATGGTGGGGGTGTTTTATATAGTCGGTAGTGTGGTGTTTCATAGGATATGTCAGAGGAGGGCAAACAGTTAATTAATTGAGTTGCAGTTTCAAATGCATAATCCCAATATTTTAACGGAGTTGAGCTTTCGGCTAATAAAGCCAGGCCGATTTCGACAATATGTCTATTCCGGCGTTCAACACGGCCGTTTTGCTCATGGGTATAGGCACACGATTGTCTGTGCGTAATGCCTAAAGACTCGAATATTTTATGTAGGCGACGGTACTCACCCCCTAAATCAGACTGTATGGCTTTGATAGAACGGGAAAACCGCCGTTCTACCATCACCCGAAACAAATCAAAAATTTTATAGATATCCGATTTTAACCGTAAGGGGTAAAACCAGCAATAACGAGTACAGTCATCTACAAATAAAATAAAATAGCGATAACCCGAATTTGAAATAACCGGAGACGGACCCCAGATATCAGTATACAACAAATCTAAAGCATTTGAACTTGAACTAGATACTCTATCTAAGGGAAATCTAGCTGATTTGCTGTATTGACACGCGGGACAGATTTGTGACTCTTGAGCTTTATTTGACGTGACCGGACAATGTTTTAGGACTCGTTGGAGTTGTTGCTTGTGTGGATGACCCAAACGTTGATGCCAAATAGCGGGCGAAGCCTTTGCGGTTAAGAATGCAAAATGCGAACGCGGCACCAACAATTTGTACAATCCATTTACAAAAAACGAGTCCTTATGAAACTAAAAAAAAACGTTGTTTTCGTTAGTGAAACGATAAACAGACAAGAGAGATAAAGACAAGTTCGGGACCAATAAGATATTTGACATATGTAATTGTTTGGAATTAGATGGGATAGCTGTATGCCCAACTCGGGAGATATTCAAACCTGCGTCATTGCCTACTTTCAGCACATCACCGCCCGTATACGCCTCGGAATGCCCGATCATCTGCTCGTCCGGCGACGCGTGAGTGGTGGCGCCCGTGTCGGGGAACCACACCTCGGTCTGGGCAGTGTCCGCCGGTGGTGTTCCCGCGACAGCCATGTGGGCATGCGGCGGTGGCTCGGTGTACCTTTTGTTGCAGAAAACTGCCGTATGACCGTGGCTTCTGCATATTTGGCAGCGAGGACTGCCTCGCCCACGGCCACCGGACTGCCGACCTCCTCGTCCACGACCACGGTTGGAGTGATTCTGCCGTCCACCACGCCCTGAACCTCCGCTGGATTGACCGCCACGCCCAGCGTACATGGCCACCGGACTGCCGGACTGATCCACCGTAAACTCGTCTCCCTGAATGAAATCTTGAGCTTGCAAGAGATCACCCAGCTGCGACAGTGTCACCGGCGTACCGGTTACTGTTAAAGCGCTCGCCATTGCCCGGAATTCCGGGCGCAGTCCCCTCAAAACATATAATACCTGTTCGTCGAGCGATAGCGGATGACCGGCAAGAGACAAGGCTTCGACCAGCATTTTTGCTTTGCCAAGGTACTCCGAGGCAGTCATGGCGCCTTGACGGAGCGTTTGGAATTGGCCGAGCAAGTTGAGGCATCGAGCCCGGGTGGTCGACGCCAGCGAGTCATTGATGGAGAGCCACACCTCGCGTGATGTTTCCTGTCCGACGGCCAACGGCATGACCTCGTCCGATAGCGACGAGATCAGGAGAGATAGGATCAGCTGGTCCTGCTGAATCCACGCCACATGCGCCGGATTGACCACGTCTGAACCAGCCGCGGTGGTGCCGGAATCAACCTGCTGTGGCGTCGCCGGGAGGGTCGCCGGAGGGCACACAGTGTTGCCGTCGACATAGCCTAATAATCCTTGACCACGTAGCAACGGTACTATTTGAGTGCGCCAGAATAAAAAAATTTTGTTGTTTAATTTGATTGAGACAAAGTGGTGGGCGGCGTTTAGGGAGTTCCCGGTGTTTTGCGATGGAGGAGTGGTGGTTACAGTACGTTCGGAGGAATTCGTCGACATGGTGCGGTGGTGGAGAGAAAAAAAGGGGATTCCTAGCCTAACGCTAACTGATACCAGATGAACAAACGGAATTCACATTCAATCAGAAAGAAGATTACACAAGAGAGTCCTATAGTAAAGCTACCACTAAAGGCTCCTGTACAATAGGATTGACTAGTCAATTATAATACTAGCCAAAGATAAATAAACCATATACTATATTATTACTAACACACACAACAGAAGCATCAATCGTTTTTCCTAAATTCTATGTTAAAGAGGGAGATTAATGATTTTACCCTTTGGCGTGTTTTGGCAGAATATATAAAAAACTTTGAGTCGTCCAATTGTTCGGCCTCTAGTCTGAACACTGGCCAGGCACGCGAAAACTCTCATAGATTTTCTTAAGGGAACAAAAGACGCATACTGGCAAACGTACTAGTTCATCATATGTACAAGACAATCATGTCATCTCAAGTCAAAGGACTATTGCATGCTTGTAACATACAACATACCAATGACACATAGCAGGCCAGGTAAACACCATGCAGTACGTTGTAATTCGTCATTGTTTAATGACTTGCTCTCTAACAATCATCCACATGTGCGTCCACTCTCCGTATCTCATACGGAGTGGCATGAGACTAACCATAAAAAAGACATTGTGCTAGTCTTATCGGAACTCTAATGTTCAATTAGAATTCGTATGACTAGGAACATTTTTACAATACTCCATTAATAAATTTTTCGCCATTACTAATATTCTTAACTTTTAAGAATGAAGAATTAAGAAAATTACATGGAATAATATATTAATTAAGACAAAAATAAAATAAATAAAAATATTTATTTATTATATTCATTTAATTAGAATACAATGCCCAAATAATAAATATTGGTTCGTAGGAGATACATCTCTAACACTATACTGGTTGCTTCTTGTCACATACTTCATTCATGTCCTCCAATCCCTTGAGGTATACGTACACTCACCATGACCTACATCACTTTGGCTTTGTACATTTCTATTATTTTAATGGAATTCATCATTTTGATATTAAAAAAAATAGTTTGATATTTTAAAAGTATACATTAAGAAAATATACTTTATTTATATTGATGATTGTCCGTAAATTTAAGCAATGTACATATCCCAATTCCCATCGCATCCTCCAATATAATATAGTCTAAATTTGTCAATTATATGAGTTTTTCTCATTTTTGATCTCACGAGTATTGTAGCACTAACATGATTGATTTACAATTATTAATTTTTAGAACAAATGGTCCTTCCGGTTAAATTTTCGTCCACGGCTCAAATCTGCTATAAAGGGAAAAAAAATTCAAATCACAAATGAACAAAAATTTAGCCGGAAGGACCATTTGTGCTAAAAAATAATAGTGATGGATCAAATTTGTAAGGTTATTTGAAAGTCGTTGATTAATCATGTTAATGCAGTAATACTCGTGGGATCAAAAGTGAGAAAAACTCTCAATTATATTTAACAGCACACCACATTAGGAATGCAAATTGAAGTGCACAAGCCTATAAACGAATGAACCTAACAAACCTCCTTAATTATAGTCAATTATATGTTTTAATTTTCAAAATTTTTGCCGACCTAGAAAGGTCAATTTATTATTTCTTCGTTTTTGTGGCTATAAAACCCCTAGCTCTCACGCTCATTTTGAAATATCTCCATCTAAGCTAAGCTAGCATTCTAGCAAGCTAATTTTAATTTCTTGCTATAATATAATGGTGAACCTCATTTCTTTATGCCTCTTTCTTTCCTTCATCAGTTTCGTCCTGAGACAATGGATGAAGCCGAAAAGCAGCCGGAAGTTGCCTCCCGGACCGAGGAAGCTGCCACTCATCGGAAACCTGTACCGTTTAGTAGGCCCAAACGTCCCACACGTTACTCTTAGAGACTTGTCCAAACAGTTCGGCAAGGACCTCATGCACCTTCAACTCGGAGAAGTTCCTGCTGTGGTCGTGTCGTCAGCCGAGGTAGCCAAACTGTTCCTCAAAACTCACGACCTCGACTTCGCCAGTAGACCCAGAGTTCTTGCCGGCGACGGGGTCTTTTACGATAGATCTGACATCGTTTTTTGTCCTTACGGTGAGTACTGGAGGCAAATGCGTAAAGTTTGCATGACGGAACTCCTCAGTGCCAGAACCGTACGTTCCTTCAGCTACATCAGGGAAGATGAGAGCCATCGTCTATTGGATCGTGTCCGTTCATCATCTGGTGCTGGCAGGCCAATCAATATAGTTGATGAAGTCACCACATTTATGACCTCCATAATTACTAGAGCTGCATTTGGTAAGACCAATCATGCCAATTTAGTTGAAATTTGTCAC
The DNA here is from genome assembly GCF_001879475.1 of Ipomoea nil. Taxonomy (NCBI): domain Eukaryota; kingdom Viridiplantae; phylum Streptophyta; class Magnoliopsida; order Solanales; family Convolvulaceae; genus Ipomoea; species Ipomoea nil. Next base: position 155,842 of record NW_017618453.1, on the reverse strand, counting down.
TAGAAACTAAGGATGGAGTGTGAAAATAACCTCTTAAAATGAGGGGCGGTTCTTTATGTGCAGTAAGCAAAACATATAGCATGTTCATCATGATCTGCCCCTCTACAAACGGTCCAGGGTGTCGGGACGCCTGGAGTGGATAATTCCACCTTTTTGTCACAATCATGTCAATTTAGTCTTTTAATCCTAAAACATTATTATTATTGTTATTATTAGTAACTTTCTACTCCAATATAATTGGGCTTGCAGGTAAGATACCGAACAGGACAGAAGAGTTGGTTAAGGTTGTGAATGAAATAATGATCCTGGCGAGTAGCTTTAGGGTGGCGGATGCATTTCCCTCTTGGAAAATCCTTCATTTTCTGACTGGACAAAATAGTAGGATGGTGAAAGTTCGCAAAGAGACAGATGAAATCATGGGAGACATCATAAAGGAGCACAGAAACAACTTAAGTAGTGGGAAAACGGGGAGTGGAGAATCAGGTAGTGAGGACATAGTTGATGTCCTTATAAAGCTAAAGGATAGCGACAGTCTTCCAATGTCTATCACAGACGACAACATCAAAGCTGTAATTCTCGTATGTGCAGTCATACATAACATAATCCCTCTTCCTTTTGTTATATTTAATGCCATTAGTTAATTATCATGTGGAATCACCCACTCATGCGTCCCCATGTTCTGGTCTGTCAGGACTGTGGAGTAAATCATGATTACTCAACTGACGTCTCGGCCTAATCATGATTATTCAACTGATGCAACAGAGGCTAGACTTTTGCTCTCTATGCACAATGAGCCCTTCATGATTACTCAACTGATGCAACAGAGACTAGACTTTTGCTCTCTATGCACAATGAGCCCTCTCATTTGAGAGGTTGCTTCCATACTGATTTCACTTCTGTGACCAGTTGAACTGTCCATGTATGTAGGACTTGTTTGGAGGAGCAGTGGACACATCAACGACAACCACCGTGTGCGCTATGGTGGAAATGGTGAAGAATCCGAGGGTGTTGGCGAAAGCACAAGCCGAAGTGAGGGAAGTTTTCAAAGGGAAAGGAAGGCTAGAAGAGAGCGATGTGGAAAAGCTGGCATACTTGAATCTAGTGATCAAAGAAACTCTGAGGCTTCATCCCCCAGCTTCTTTGTTATACAGGGAGAACAAAGAAGAAAGTGTGGTGTGTGGATACACCATTCCTCCCAGAACAAGAATTCTCATCAACGCCTGGGCAATCAGCAGGGATCCCAAGTACTGGGAAGACCCGGAGAGCTTTAAACCAGAGAGATTTGAGGATGACCCCGTGGATTTCACTGGTAGTAGTCAGTTCAAATATATGCCATTTGGAAGTGGAAGAAGGATGTGCCCGGGCAGTTCATTTGGTTTAGCAAATGTTTACACTCCTTTGGCACACTTGCTTTACCACTTTGATTGGGAACTCCCTCATGGAACCACACCTCATACCTTGAAGCTCACAGAGTTGCATGGATTAGCCATAGGAATAAAGAATGACATTTTCTTCATTGCTGCTCCTCCTCCTACTGCTGCTTAACTATCTTTAAATAAATGGAAGATGATATACCGAGGAATAAATTCAACTTCGTACACTCTTTTTTAGCACAGTCCACAGTGCACTATGAACCCTGGTCCTAAACGACATAGTTTTTAATTTGAATTTTGCCGGCTATCGTTTGCTGTTCAATTCACATTAGATGTTTTCTTTTTTTACTATAAAGCATGTGTATATATCTTGTGTTATGGTTTTCTATGTCTAATGTTATACAATTCTTTACCTTTTAAACATATGGATTCTGTAACTAAAATAAAGTAAATAAAACATGTGCTTTTGTGTCTTCTGTTATGCGTTTTTGTGTCTTATGTTGTGCAATTATGTACCTTAAGAATATTGACTTTGTACCTGAACTAAAGTAAATATAAAACGTGTATATGTCTGGTGTTATGCGTTTATGTGTCTCATGTTATGCAATTCTGTATCTTAAGCGTATAGATTTTAATTTGTACCTGTTAGGAACATATGTATTAGGATTTTGATGATACCAATGTAACTTAGAAGTAGACTCCTAACTTTTTGTCATTTGTTTTCGTTACCTTTGTCTTAGACAAAAGGTACCTTAACTCAATATGTAATTCATGTTAAGCTAGACAAACACACGAAACCGAGTTAAGAATCTTTTTAGTTAGGTCTCTTCTTTTGACGAAAGAAGAACAGCTTGATGAAGCAAAGTCTCAGCTCGTCTGGACGACGAAAGATGATCTTCTCAACCGAAAGAAGCCTTCTGTCCAAAAGACATTAATGACTGTCAAAGACAACACATCTTCTCTCAACTCAAGAAGAATGTGTCAATCTGTCTCATCCGAAGATCATCTTAGGAAGAAAGATATCCTAGAAACGGGAGCACACTTACCAAAGTGCATTAAATGCCAAAGTACTACTTTTCAGTGCTAGAAGACAAAATAAGCAAAAGTGCTTGTCTCCAACGGCTATGAAGTACAATCGCATTAATTGAAGCCATAAATGCACAAGGCTCTCCGGTTATTAACCACTGGATTATAGGTTTGAAATGCCATCTCCCTCCAACAGATGGATTTCTTCTCACCTATAAATACACATCTTCTCCATGTTAGAAGGTGCTGGTTTCCTGAACGATCAATCTCTCATTCACAAAAGCTCTTTAAACTAAGAACACTCTCTCAAAGCTTTTGTAATCCAGTGATTCAAGGTGTGATTCTTTGTAGAAGTAAATCTGAAATCATTCACAACCTTGAAGAGGTCTTGCAACTTTGTACACGCTGCTTACCCATCCAGCCACCAGCCAGTCAAGACTTCACCGTATTGGAGAAAACTCAAAGATCAATCTCATCTAATCCTCAACTCTGAAGAAGAAGTTGATAGAGGCGAAGTAAACTCTAGGAGTTGAAAAACCTTCAAGTAGCTGTCCGGCTTAGTGTTCAAGGAAGCTATCTTGGTGTAATTTGTACTAAGGAGTGATAGTGCAAACCTTTCACAAGTTGTGAAAGAAGAGTGGAGTAGGCACAGTTGGCCGAACCACTATAAAATCTCTTGTCCTTATCTCTTTACTTTTCAGCGTTTATTTTCGTGCATTGCATTCCACTCGACCTAACCGAAAGTTCTCCACAAGATCAAACAGTGCAAAGAAACCTGAAAACTTATATTACATATCCGCTGCGTAATAAGCCCGAAAGGAGCTATTTTCGCGAGAAAACGAATTGAGTTTATTCACCCCCCTCTAGACTCTCCTTTCGACCCTACCGGGACCAACAGTACCCGGAATAGATTAGGAGTTGTGTAACACAACATATTGTGTCTTATATATTTTACAAATTTATGTCTTGTATTATGAAATTATGTGCCTATATGACATATATTATCTACACAAATCAGATTTTGAGAATAAATAAATATATAACATGTGTATGTGTCTTGTGTTGTGAGTTTTTGTGTCTCGTATTATGAAATTTTGTACCTTAACAACACGTTTGGTTCACTGAATGAATTTGTAGGGAATAAGAAAGTTATTCCGTAGGGAATGGATCGGAATAGATAAGAAATAGAGCATGAATTGTATTCTATTATTTCATTTGCTGAGAGAATAAACTTTAAAAATTGTATTCAAGTGTTTGGTTGGGTGATGTAAAACACACTGTATCAAATCTTGGATCATCACTGTATGGGTTTCGACCCTATTGTTATGGTTTGTGCGAGGAATAATACGACTGGTCAAAATTTGTGAGCAAGGAGGAGGAGGGAGAGGAAAAGGACATCAATTCAATGATCAAGAAAGATGGAGCACATTGGAAAGGAAGAAAAAAAGGGGCGGGATGGAGTGAAGCAAAACAAATACTCCCTTTGTCCAATTTCAATAGTCAAATCAATTTTTTTTATTTGTTTATTTTCTTTATTATTTTTTACTTGTTTTTAAATTTGATTTATTGTGTTTAATAATACTTCTAGTATAGTTTCTAAATATATACATTTTTTATACTAAAACTTAACTTAATATTATGAAAAATTGAGTTAAAATTAACTTTAGTCAAGCATCGTTAATCGAACCATACACATAAAATGGGACGGATAGAATAATAGAGAACTGAAATTAGACTTGTAAGCATCAAAATGCCCTTTTAATTAGTCATATGATTCTAGCCTTGACATTCCGACAATAGTTTTATGAAGTGTCGCACAGAAGGACTAAATATGAAAAACAAAATTTACATAGTCATAAACTTAATTAGAAAATGTTAATAGTTATGAACCAAATGTGATTCAAGTAAAATGGTTAGAGGACTAAAAGTAAAAAAATTCTCATTCTAAAATTACACCACACAAATAATAAATGTGCAAACTACTATACTTACAAATGAAATTCAAAAGTAAACTTTAGACATTATAAAGTGTGCAACACAAACTCTGATCTATATGTACAAAATATTATTTTTGAGTGTATCCAAGGTTTCCACCATCAAAAAAGCCGTTCCAAACTCAAAACTAAAGATCAAACCTTTAACCTTTGGTAAAGAATGGATAAGTGTCTTCCACTCAACCACACCCACTAAGTTCTATATATACAAAATATAATCAGTAATCAAAAGTACATCAGAAACTTTCTAAAAGCGCGCGCGCGCGCACACACACACACACACACACACACACACACACACACACACACACACACACACACACACACACACACACACACACACACACACACACACACACACATATATATATATATATATATATATATATATATATATATATATATATATATTATTGAAATATTATTATGATAATGTAGAATATATTATTGAAATATTTTCGTTCTATTTTTAATTTCCATTCCATTGTTTAAATTTGTGAAATATTTATGATATAATTGTGATTTGATTTATTCTACTGTGTAATATTATAGAGAAAAATTAAAAAGTAATGATCTGATCATTTCCTTTTCCATTTTAATCAATTATGGATCATTTTTAAGCCAATTATTGATATTTATTTCTCTTTCCAATTAACCTAATTTTCATTCTTTTTCAATTTCTAATTTTCAGTCAATTATTAATATTCATTTCGTTTTTCAATTTACCTAATTTCCGTTCCATTTTTATTTGATAATGTAGAATATTATTGTGAAATATTTCTGTTCCTTTTTTATTTCCGTTTTTTTTTAATTTACCTTTACTATTTAATATTATTTGGGCTGAAAATCAGGTAAATAAAATTTTATTTTTAATTATAGTATATATTATAAATTAAGATGGCTCGTCAGGGTTATGATTTTATTTATTTTACGAATTAAAATTAGGGTTTTTATTATACTTGAACAATAATATTACCAACTATATTATAGAATATAATACCATACATAATATTACCAATTAATAGATTTTAGTTAACTTTCATTTTACATTTTCTTTCCAGATAAATTTTATTAATTATTTGACCAATAAAATATTTAATTAATTGACTACAAAAGTTTGGGCGGAAAAAATCAAATATGCGAATTTTTCTTATATATATATATATATATATATATATATATATATATATATATATATATATATATATATATATATAATATATATATATATATATATATATTATATATATATATATATATATATATATATATATATATATATATATATATATTTTTATATATATATATATATATATATGAAAATTTCTATAAAATAATTTCATTAATTATAATTTATATTGATAGATTTATAATTAAAAAAAATAGTTTTTTAATTTTGTATAATTAATATAATGCATACGTATATGTATGTATGTATTCTAAAAAATT